>NC_045172.1:17603928-17903928 GCF_900700415.2 Clupea harengus | reverse complement strand
TGTCACAGCCAACATTATTTTAAGATACACTCAAACAAGTACTCAACCTTAATTCCCCAAATACAATTATGTTTCCATGCGCAAAAATAGCACTCATTAAACACACTCACTCACACACACACACACACACACACACACACACACACACACACACACACACACACACACACACACACACACACACACACACACACACACACACACACACACACACACACACACACAGCTTTGTATTGTACAGCTATATTTAATTTATATCCATGCACAAGAAGCTGCACGAGAGTATCAATATCGAAAGGGGGGAGATGGGGCAATAACAAAACCAATTCTCATGATTCATGTACTGCTATTGTGCCCAGGCACTGGCATAAACCCCTCTTGTGTATGCATCAGCGTGAGCATACATTTCCATAAGTTACACTCCAGTTTCTTTCCCCAGCCTTGATGCTTTAAACCAGGGACTCTGACTTGTAATACTTCCCCAGAGCAGTACTAATGGCCTCTGCCGCTTTCTGAAACACCATCTCAAATCGTGTTCCAAACTTCATCTTTGTGTGATGATCTGTAGTTATGAGTCATTGCACATATGCTTAGGTTGGTCCATATTCTCCCTGTCCAGCTGGATGGAGTGTAATTAGCTAATGACCTCAGTTTGCACAGCAGCGTGCGGCTGTTATTGGCCCTGTGGATGGCTTGGGAATTGTTATTCTCCAATGGTTTGCTTCTGTACAGTATGAAAAAAAACAGGGGACATAAGAGGATGTTAAAATGATTCTATCACTCAGTGGTTAAATGAAAATGCATCTCACATAGAGCGGAAAGGGGAGGTAATACTTGCAAGTCGCGTCCTGGAACGCTTAGCGCTTTCACACATTTTTCATCTGGAATTAGACACGTCTGATGGCGCTCCTGTAAAAACAAAGAGTGTTAGAAGGAGGAGAGGGGGGCATTTTCCTGACTTCTGAAACGTGAAATCCGTCACCGTCTCGCATGGTCCGAAAACGTTCGAACGACAATCCATCACAGGGTGTGTCTTGTGGTGCGCGGAGCCACGACCTTGGGCTGTAAACAACATCTCGCCTGTATTACACGAGCAGAGGGTGAATAATTACACCGGCATTCCACGTCTCTGCACCGTCCACGATTCATACGAGACATTGATATCTGGCTCGGTGATGCAAACTTGTAATTTTCCTGGTATTGCACATGAAAGCCAATGCAATGCTTGTAACCTGTGCTAGTATTCTGGTAGCTGGTCTGTTTAGTATTAACCTTGATGGGATCAAGGTCAGGGGTGCAGCTCACACACTGTAACAGTACTTCAGCCGCACAGCTCTCTAAAAGCCTATTAGGGGATTTTATTGATGGCTCTGGCATGGCTGTGGGTTCGGTTGTGGCAAACTATGCCTGCTGCAGCTGCAACTACTGAGATGATTGACAGGGTTAGGAAGCATGCTACTGATTCAGTGTTGACAGGAATATAGACACACTGCATAGCCCTCCCTTATAGTCAGAGAGATCTAGACAGGTGAAGCAGGGGAGGAAAGCGGGGTAAAAAAGGAAAAGGAATATCACACAGGGGCGCAGACTGCAGCTGTCGGTGGAGAGATTGGATGAGTGCCAGCCGGCCCATTTTTGGCATTAGGGATGAGTGATAGTTCACTTGTAAGGATTGCTTTGCTTGAAAAAGTGGGCTTTGAGGTGAAGCAATCTGCCTGTATAGAGCTCTCTGACTTAGGTTAAAAGCAGATGAGTACTGTATTTGACAATGCTTTCTTTTATTCTTTTAATAAAAGAGACTGGTAAATGATTTTGTATAACTGGAACTGAAAATCGGAAGCAGGAAACATGTGTGATCTAGTCTGTCAATGTAGAAATGTTTAGTATATATACCGGCTGACTACATACCTATCTGAGTCAACAGAGGACAGATTTTGGGTCATATCCCATAAACAGGGTGAAGCACATGATTTTTCTGGTTAGACTTTAAATTGTCATAATAAATTATACTCATGACAGTGTAATTAGGATGGTAACATCTGGTACAAAGTGTCACAAGGTGCTTGGCATCAGTTTGTTCAACATAACCCTTATAGCGAGGCCATTAATATGACTGAATATTGTGATAAACGGTCGTGTCAGTAGGCATTAGTTTAAATACAGTTTTGAACACCGTCATTCTGACTCAGTTCCAGTTTATTTATTTTTTTACCGTCTTCCACCAACCTTAAAACTGAACTTAAGTATCTGGGCTTAGTGCCAACACCAGAATGTTTTGTTTTGTTAAGTGCAATCAGCAATTTTGTGTCCTGAAAAAATGCAGTGGATATACGTACGTTTCAAACACCGGGATTGAATGGAAATACAAGTCCCCATTGGTGACCCTAATATCCTGAATATTCCCTTCAATTGGGCAAAAGGGCAGTGTCTGGCAACTGCAGACATTTTTCATAGATTCAATTAATATAAAAAGTCGGCTGATTGTAGTGATTTGTTATGGACATTTGTTTAGCCTATTGTGGCTTTTAACTTCACAGAAGTAGGCGGAGAGCTGCCGATTGTATCTCCAAGATTTACCTCACATACTAATGTGTAGGGAAGGGATATTGAGATATTGAGATAAAAAATAAAAAAAAACGTCAGTCAGTGTGAATATAGGCTAATTTGAGTTCTATAACATTACATGTTTCATATTTTATTCAGTCTGCTCTGTGGTATTTACTCCCACCTGTGTTCAGAATGTTACTAATGGACACTCCATTAGTGTGTCAGTTGTCAGCTGTTGTTAGGCTATATAGAGAGAATGTGCGTACGGTCCCTGAATTGTTGAGATAGAAAAAATCAAGATAACCATGAGACAGTGGTCATTTCTTTCACAATTAACCATGACACCTAATTTAAAACCATGGCATCCCTAGTGTAAGGTGTTAGCTAGATAGATAGATAGATGTGTGTTACAAGCAATGTCAGGTGGGTCCACCTGTCTACGTGAAGGCTTTCACTGATTCACAAACATTACTATAGAAACAAAGCAGGGCTGTGCACCAGGCTCACTCAGACACCTCTGATAACATCTCCCTAAAGAGAAACAGAGTCTCAAAGACAGAATCATCTGGATTAGGGCTGAAAATTAAATGGTTCCCTCCATTTCTGAGGAAACAAAAGTCTAAGCCTTTAGGTGTGCATATCCCACAGCTTATCATGCACCATTTTATTACCTGTGTCGTGGATGACAGTGCTATTTTGGATGTGTTTTACAATGAACAGTGACATCAATGGTCTTGACCTTCGAATCACTACACACAACCTATCCTATGACCACCAAACACCCCTCCACCAACACACACACACACTCACACACACACTCACATACACTTAACCCCTCGGATCCCTGCCCAAACATGTGCCAGGATCCTGGCATCTGTTTTATTCTGCCCAATTTCACCGCTAGCACTGGTGCCATTCTGAGCGAGAGCAACAAAGAGGAGTCAAAAGTGAAGCATGATTTTTTCAGAATAATTTAGATTAGCACCATGAAGTACACGGAAGCCTCCATTTACAAGTAGAATGAATTCCTGAGCCACCATTCCTAATCAAAAGATATGAGGCCAGAGAAGCAGCCATAAAACAATGTGCTAGGAAGGGATATTGATGTGCCCGGGTGTCTGCTGGTGATGGTGTGTGACCAATCAACCAATCGACTCAAGCCTGTGTGAAGCTCTGCTCCCCTCAAGTAAGGTAAGCAATTGTCTACTATGCATTGATGAGTAACGTCATGCTCCTTGTTTGGATGCTAATATTTCATGATCTCAAGTATGCACGAAATTTTGCACAAGGTATTTTTTTGTCCATGTGTTGAGTGATAGCCTTTGTATTCTTAGTGATAGCCTTAGTATTCATGGGTTGAAAATACCTCAAATATAGGCATTTCTAAAATAGTGATGGCAGCAGCAGGCAGATGCTAAATCCCCTGATGTAGCCTGAGTCCTTGCCAGCTAACCCATTACACTGAAAGTGAGATGAACTTCCTGCACTTTGTGGTTTGATGCCAAGAGCGTCTATTTTAAGTAAGGGGTCCACCCTTAGACCACCAGAGGGAGGTTTTCACTGGCTTTAGTCACTTTATGGTTTCTATAGACATTGCTGATAATGATATGTTCAGTCAACAATGGGCATTTGTCAGCCAGTCAGCAACAAGCTTTGCCATGCTGCCACAAGCTTTTCTATAACAAGGCATGTTAAACATGACAAACTATTAGTCGCATTATGTCCCGTGCAATGACTGATTATATCCTGTGCCGTAACTTTCCTTTTTATTTTCCCGGAAATATGCAATATTAATCCTCATTTCCTACACTTGTAGCCTGCTCAACTACTGAGCTTGACATGAGTAAATCAAAGGAAGAAGGACCCGGGCTGGAAAAGGAGTGTGACAGCAGGCAGGGCACACAGCCCCTTTCAGTGCGGCAATCTTTTGAACCGTTAGATGAAGTCCCTTTAAGAACATCGTTGGAGATCTTAAAAAAGAGAAGTTGAGAGGCTTTCATTATGAAACATTTCAGGAGTCAAAGTAAGCTGGCATATGCCCAGAAAGCCCAGTGAAATGGGGACGCGATGGAGTCCCTCTTGGCCAGAGACGGGCCCAAAGGAGGAACCCATCTGTTTCTTGCTAGCCAAGGGCCTTTGGGCAGCTCCAAATTTCATAAATTGTAGGAGAGGTTGACACACACACACACACACACACACACACACACACACACACACACACACACACACACACACACACACACACTCACACTCACACTCTCACACACGCACACACGCACACACGCACACACGCACACACACACACACACACACACACACACTCACACTCTCTCTCTCTCTCACACACACACACACACACACACACACACACACACACACAGAAGAATGAAAGACAGAAAAAGAGAAATAGGGAGATATTACATGGGCAGATTGTTTACATGAGAGAAACAGAAGGATACATGAATGAATCTTTCTTCATGAACACAGCTGATATATCTTAATCATGCTCAAGATGTACTTTAAATAGCATAATGTCTTTGAAAGCAGAATTATGGAATTAGTGAATCATGCATCATCATCATTTCAACATCTTGGGCTCTGCATATGGCATATATCACCTGAGCATGTGCGATTCATCATACATGAAACCGTGCATATGTCTTAATACACAGAAATATTGGTCTATCGAATTATCTATGAGTGCTGTTGCACATTTGAGTGTTTGTAGGTTATTATGTTAGGCATAAGCATATCCCCTTTTTCTTTACTTTGTACTTTCCCTTGTTCTTCCTCTGTCCATGACTCACATGCCGCAGAGATACCTCTGTGCTCCTCCCCTTGACAGATGATTGTAGTAACACTCTATTTTAAGAATTGTGTGTCAGCCATTAACGTGTAACTAATATATTAGTTTACTAATGTATGTAATATATTAGTATACTAATGTATTAGTGACCAATGAGGATTGTGTTAAGCAGGATTAATTGGTAATTACACATGTATTCACCAATTTCTTATTCTTATTGAATATGTCATTTATTCCTGGCATACCCTTAATAACAAACTAGGTCAATCAAAACGTATTGATACTTTCCTTAATATAAGAATGATATCATAAAAATGGCATACTATGACTACTACTCATTAGCAATAAAGACACACTCATCCTTAATAACCGTAATTAACCCGTTATTCCTTCAAAACAGGTTCCCTTCCCGTATCTTTATTTATTTATTTTTGTTTTTTTCCACTATATTTTCATAGGTCTTTCTGTAATTTTTGGGTCCATGAGATGTGTGATTTGTGTCTGAGGTTGGATGGGTGGGTGGGTAGGGAGGGCGGGAGTACTGTGATGTATTGCTGTTTTTTATGATACTGTCATGCTTTGCTTCATAAATAAAAACAGTGAATTCAGTGAATGTTTCCTGTTCTACAGTAAAGGCTGGTAGTGTTCTAATGACAATGTAAAAAAAAAAGATGAAATCAAGTATGTATGATTATGAAATCTTTATTTCAAAATACGGTTTACAAGATACTATTTCTCTGAACATAAATGCATCCAAAGGACCCTTCCACACCCATCCAAAGTAACCGTCTTTAAGAGCCTTAAGCCTTTATCAGTCTCTGTCAAATGTCTGTCTTGTGACACCACAATATGTTCTTGTTGGTGACATAAACAAAAGTTTAACCATTTTGAAACTTAAAACTACATTAAAGATTCCTAAGAATAAACACAAACACCAAGATGTTTTTGTGTGTGGTTTGGAAATTAAATAGGTTAGTCTGCAGCTTGATTATGCAATGTTAACATTAGCTCAAGGCAAACTGAGATGTTAAGCTAGCTAGCCAACACCAACATCTTAGCTAATGTTAGCCAACAGTGATTATTTAAGGAAAGCAGTTAGTCATGGGGCTGTAGCATGAAAATTAATTCAGATGTTTTGTTGTCAGCACATGGGACTACTTCTAAGTAGCTATCACCTGAATATAAAACAAAGCAATGTCTGTGCCCTAGACTACATCATGTCATAGGGTTTCATGTCATAAGTTAGATAACATTAACATAGTTCACACTAGAGATGTTAGATCACCTGTCTGTGTTCACAATGGAACATAAACATGTCTAAATGGCACGCATTTCTTACACAGCCACAGGAGCCCCCAGATAGCCCCCCCCCCCCCAACATGACAGGAGAAAATTATTATAGAGTTACAACAACTTAGGACAAAGACAGGAGTTTGGTAAATACATTTTGAAGGGGATTGTAACTATTGTCACAGAAATAAAATGTGGCTCATTCAAAAATAAACCAATTAATTAACAGTGTTTTGGAATAACATAGACCCCTCCGCCATCCCATTTACATTTTGTGAGCACCGATTTTATAGTTTTTTTTGGAAACCTTTAACACCTGGCTCCTACTGTGACCAATAGTGACCCCCTGCTTTGCTTAAGCACATGGCATAGTGACTGCTACAATACTCCAAAAGAATGCTAATGCATTTCTTCATTACTGAACAAGCAACAGCCACCTGCTGCATTGTTGAGCAGATGACATTTTTATTTTAATGAGAGGGTGCAAATGTGTTGAAATTCAGCACAGCTCAAATACTTTATTAGAAGTAGAAAATGTTTTAACCCGTCTACATATCAAAGAAGAAGACGACCACAGGATGAACAAGTCTCACCTTCCCCATCATATAAGAGGTAATTATTCATATACTGTGGCCAAACTAGCAATTTAAGTATTATGGAAGTGAATTTAATTACATAATTAAATTAAATTAAATTAAATTAAATTAAATTAAATTAGGTGAACTTTTAGTTTAGTTCTAAATTGTTTACTTGGTAGTCACGAGAGTGAAATGGGTCCGATAAAAAGATGGTCTCGAAATATCTCTGTGTCTATTAATTAACGGAGAAAACTATTTGTATGCTTAAAGTTACCAGAAGAAGATATAAAAAACAGGCTTTTCAAGTTGTAGGAGAGGCGGCAGAAACTTCAGCAATTGCAGGTTTTCTGTGGGGCTTTATGTGCAGCTCATTAAACATTGCGGTAGACTATTTTCATATTAGTGCAGCCACTGTCTGACAGTGAAATGAAGGTACCAGTAAACTCTCTGAAAATCTAAATTACATAAAGTTCTCATTGTTTTTTTTTCTTTTTTTTTTCAGTAATACGATTTGCTTGATTTACCTTCTGATCTGACAGTTTCAGCTTAGCTATTGTTTGCAGTGTTGCAGTGTTACATTTTTGTGTAAATGTATAGTAGAACATTTGATGTAAGCCATCATGACCGTGTATGTACTGTATGTTCCAAGAGGTCCACAAGAGGTGATACAACGCTATCAGCAAGTCCTTAAAACTTTTGGGAAGGTTCGCACAATGACAGCGGCATTACATCGACAAAACTTTAACACAAGAAGAGGAACAATTGCTGCCACAGCAGCCATTGCCAAACTACACATGGCAGACCCAAAGACCTACAGCACACTGGTATTTGCCCCAGCAGTAGAAACATTGCTTGGTTTGGCCAAGAGGTGTGCCAGTCGTGTAGAACCAGACTTCAAAATTCTTGAGTGTTGTTCACTTCACACATAAATCGCCTTTTGTTCTCAGAAGACAGAGATGTCAACCAGAGCCTCATTTAGTCCTAAGGCCATGAGAAAAGCCTCAGGGGGAAGTGTTTATAGAGGTGTGAATTCACAGTTAGTTTGGTTTAAATTGGCAGTGCATAATGTTTTGGATGATGATTTGGAAGTGTTAAGATATTTAGTTATTCATGTTTTTCAAATTTAAAGTAAGTCTAATATTGTCGAAGTAAACTAGACAAAGACATGATGGAGGCTTAAGGCTCCGGAAGAGGTCTAGTCTTGTGGAAATACAAGATGGTTACGCTTATTTTGGACACAAGTATGTTCCGAGAAATTGTGTCAATCGTGTCAACATTTCACGCAAGTCACACATCGATTTCAATCTTTTTGCATTGTTATTATAAATCAGACCACTTTAGAACAGGGAACCTGTTGTGAAGGAATAGTGGGATATTTACTGTTAGTGAGGGTGAATGCATCTGTATTGCCTATGAGTTATAGTCATAGTGGGTATTTTTGATCATTTCAGACTTATTACAGGGAAAGTAAACTTTGACTTTACAGGAAACAAGGAACTTATGCTGGATCAGTAATGATATACTATGTAAGTGTTACTGTTTGAAGTGTACTCATTATTATCAAGCAAGTTTCCACTTTGGAATAGGGACCATGTCTCCCAGTTGTAGAGTTGGATGCCACTAGCAGCCTGGGTGAGAGAACAATCTTTTGCCCTACTGTGCCATTGCATTGAGCAATGGAATACTGGAATGAAGTTTGCCAGTAAAAATACTTATTCTACAGCTATTTGGCACCTGTAAGTAACATATTCAAACAGGATATGAGGAGGCAATACACTTCCTGTTTTGATTATTACTATATACAGTATATCAGTAAGTTTAGATTGAGACCAACTAGTTTGGTATTAAGGATATGGCAGGAAAAAATGACCTATACATTTGAATAAATTTGTAATAACTGATTAATCAGGCTCAACACAGACCTTATTGGTCACTAATACAGACCTATATTAGTTGCATGTACATTTATTATCACTTTTGGCCCATATCATTTTATTAATCAGGAGTACAGTATTTAATTCAGAAACTGAGTTAATGTGGTGGCTGCACGTGGTTGTCAATGCTGAGTCTGAGGAGATAATTGGTGTGTGAGCAGGTGCTATACGCCTTTGACACCTCATGGCGATAGGGTAAAATGGAACATGGCTAACGTTCTGACTTTTCCCTCAAGAGTTGGAACTAATGGAAAGTGATAGAAGCCATGTCAGTGAAAGATACCTCTTCATATGTCTATTCACCATGTACTTCATCACACTCTTCATGTCTATATACCATGTACTTCATAGCATCTGCCAGGTACATGCTTGTTATGCGCCTTTGGTGTCAAGAAGTTAAAGTAACACTATGCAACAATTTGACACTTTTTGAGGTATGGTTTTATAGGCAACTAGTTTAGGTACCATCCTCAAATTCATTTTGATGGCATATGGTCATGTGAAGGACAGATAAACACCTGTGTTTTCCCCACTAGCCATTCAGGATATGCCCTATGTAGTTCTGTGTAACAGGCTGGTACACCCTGCAAAAATGGAAGAAAAGCTTTCTCACGCATGGCATTGCCAGATAAACTGTCAAACCAGTTAGTGTGTTGGCCAGCTTCTATCAAGGTCAGCTGGGCTGTTGGTGGTGTTTGCAAGGTTTTTGCATGCCTTTTAGCTAGTTAGCTTACTAGTTTTGGAACAGAACTCCATATTGCTGCTTTATTACACTGCACAGCACTACACATCTCCTGATATAAGTGGGGCCAGACATATTTTGGTTAGATAACTAAATAGCAACGCTTTAGCTCTTGTGTCAGAATTTTCACTGAATAGTTAACAAAATGCTCCCTCAAAACTCTTCTCTAGGGACAGCCAACTGGTGAACTTCAAGAGTGTCTGGGAAAGGAACAAACCAAGTGCTTTGCATTCTAGTTCATGCATGCTGTGAATTGCATCAGCTGAAGATGTACTGAATTTGTAAGATGTGCTTAATTTGAAAGATGTACTGAATTTGAAAGATGTACTGAAACTTAAAAGATGTACTGAATTTGAAAGGCGAAGCTGTCATGGACCCCCGAGGTAAAACTGTCACTTCCGTCTCTTCTTAAGTCATGTGGTTTGATACACCTGTTTGATCTGTCCCTCAGAGTGACTAAGAGTCATTATCTATTATGAATTCATTTGGATTGTCTCACATCTCATTCGACTGTTCAGATGGTACTTTGCTGATCTGAGCATTTATGGCTTCACCTACCCACAATGATGATGTTCATCATGGGCTGATATGTGTCATTGATATGCTGTTATTATTGCCGTGGTACGATGTTTCATCCAAAGAGATGCTGAAAATCAAGATAACTGATTTACTTATGCCAGGATTACTGTTTCACTTAAAATGCCAGAGTTATTATAGCGTGGCCACAGATACGAAGGCTATGGTTTCCTGAAGCATGTACTCGGAAGTAATCAGACTGAATGTTTGCCAGAGCGCACCTGCTCCAAGTTTAGCATTCCAAACGCGATGATTTCAACATAACAGCTTTGAAGACAGATGTTCAAATAATGTAATGCATTCGACAAAAACACAAATATGCTTCTGACTCAGACATGGCCTACAGACCACACATTCGCCAAGTAATCCCGAGTTTTTCAGTAATCACAGCCAATTCTGCCTTTCATAATGGCTTTGATACAGAGAGAAAATTGAACAATATCTGGCATTATGGCTATGATGATTGCCATTTTCCTTTCCCCCTGGCAAGGACCTATTTCAATCCCACGAACTCATTTAAGATATGGAGAAGAAAACAGCTATGACTGGAAAATGGCAACCAGCAGTGGTTCAGAATGGGGGGGGAAATATGAGGAGAAGGATATATTATCAGTCTACTCAGCGAATACAAGATCAACCAGTAGAGCACAGGTGCTCTAATCAGTGTCATGACACGTGCCAAATAAAAGGTTTTAGCGCTGAACCCAGTGTGTGATCGTCAACAGCACCGCGGCGAGAGGGAAAAGGCCTGAGCCATTCGGCTAAATAGCTTCCTTCCGAAAATTGGACTGGCCATACTGTGATAAAGTGTGTAATTAAAAAGGCCTTTTTTAGAGGAAAAGGATGAGGGTGAGAGAGAGAGATAAAGAGAGAGAGAGAGAGAGAGAGAGGACTGAGGGTAAGCGAGCTGTCAGACATCCTCAGATATGACGATTAAGAAAAATAGGCGGCAATTTTTGCTCGTAACTGTCATGTCTCTTGGTCTCTGGTGACATGCAGGCAGGTGTACATAGATCCTCCAAATCGGTGGAATTAGGGAAACATTAAGAAGCTACGAGGAGCGAGGCTATGCTCTGCTCAAGTTAATGTTATATAATGCCTGTCATTAGCACTTAGACATTCTTTTCATCACGGTCGCCTTGGTAGATAAAGTTTGATAGCTTCTGAAGTGGCATTTATCTCTTTTACCTAAATTCTGAAATTGCCACAAAGAATCTGCCAAGACGTTGCTTGTTCTGTTACTTATTCCACTGATTATCTGCTGCAGTAAACCACTGTGGCACTGCAGGGAATGACACTGTGGAAGTGTGACGCAGTTATATCAGTCATTCAAGTGAATTTGTGACAGCTTTGGGTAAACATCCTTCTGCTCCACACCAAAAGGAGAGTACTGCAGCATATCTCTCAACTGTCATAATAAAAAGACTTTCTACACTTAAAAAACATTTCATAACATTGGTAAGCAACATGGCGGTGTACTCATCGTGTTATTTTACTTTTTTTCCTCAAGGAGAGTACGGGCACTGGGGTTACTCTGATCAAGATGAACAGGTAAAGGTGAACAACATGTCAAAAGAACTCGAGGTGAAGACAGCGCCCATCAATAAAACATGAGGTGGCGGAACTTCTCATCTTAAAATATCACTCTTATTTACGTAGCCGTCGCTGCGTAGCCCTCAGATCCCTATCTCCTGCTTACAAAAGCCTTTGATCTATGTCTTTAGAATTATCAGATCTGCTGGGGCTTTAGTCGGCATGGGAGGGAGAGAAGGGGGGTGGGTTGGTGCCTGGCATTTCTTAATTAATAGCCTGCTTGTCTTTGCATGGCGGCATTATGGACCCTGCTCCGAGCGGCTCCTTCCTCCAAAGCTATCTACCATCTTGATAAAAGGGTGGTGGTGAGGTGATATTGAGAAATGTTTGCAGGAAATCAATTTATTATGCAATCAGTCTTGGCCAAGGTAGGTTTGTGCAGGTGCTTGATTTGCGTAGGCGATTTCAGGCGTCTTCAGTGAAGTGCGACAAGAAAAGATTGAGCAACTGGGAGGTGAAATAAGTATTCATGGAGACCGCTTTTCACCTGTAATGTGCTCAAAGTTGAGGAAATGTTTTGTTTTGTGTCTGGGTAGTCTCTGGAAAATCTAGCTCCCTGCCCACCAAAAATCTACCAATTTCCTTTAACAATTATTGCACTGATTGTCAGACCTATTTAGCCTATCTTTTATTGCAGCTCTTGGGCCTGTAGAAATCTGGCAGTCCCATTTTAAATTGTCAGAGCTTTATTGAGCACCTTTTGGATATGTAATTCCTTTTGAATATCAGTCATAACTACAGATGAATTTGTGAATACAGAAAGTGTGAAGCAACCGTCGGCCGTCACATACCATAACTTCAGGCCTAGATGATGGTGTATACCACTAGAGACATACAACATCCCCCCATTCAATAAGAAAATAAGCATTTAAACAATTAAAAAATAGTGAGAGCGCCTATGTGCAGCTGTGCACAGCAGCACTACATGGCGTTAGGACGAACCTGTCAACGCTGGAATGGTGTAGATGTCGGAAGAGAAGCAGTGCCAACAATGAGGAATAATAATAGCAGCAACAACAACATTAATATTAATAATAATAATAATAATAATAATAATAACAACAACAGTGCAGCGCAATCATATAATGATTCTGCTGCATTCTACTCAATTGGAAGTGCGAAAAACGACATTACATTTCTCTTCCCTTATTGAATCACTCTTACCCTGTACTCTTCTCTCCAATTACATACTTTTCATGACCAAATGCAGACAGATGCACCAACACACATGTGCAAGTGTGCCATTTCACCGTCTTAAGAAGCAAAAACACAACAGAAGAATGAGGGAAACTGCTGCACCAAATTGTATGTTATTTGTAGCTTTTGTGATGTTAAAGGTAAGCTACCTTGACAATAAACAACAGCTGGCAGAGATACGTATAACTGCTGTTTTATTGGTGCACTGGTAGACAGCTGCTTCCCTGTTAAATCACAGTCAGTCGAATGGAGAAGAAAGCGCAGAGGGCAAGGGGTCAGGATTAGAAGAGACAGGAGAACGTGAAAAGGGTATGCGGGGTCTATGGGCAGACTCCTTCTAGTGTGTCTGAGTTACCTGACAGCATCTGTCAGAATCGGATGTTGTAAGACAGCTGTGATGTGTGCTATTGTATGTGTAGAATATGTTGAACTAAACATTACTGTAATATATATGTATTTTAATTCCACTCCATTTTAATTCAGTTACATGTTTACCATTTATTTATGACATGTTTTCAAAGGAAAAGGAAAAACTTCAGAAAGGTATATCACCTAAAGCTGTATCACCCTATATCACCGCTTAGTTTAGGTCTCTTCTGCATCAAAAAATGTCGCATCAATATTCTCAAGGCATTTTGCCCGATGATTATGATGGATATAGACTGACAATGGAGGTCTGCAATGTCATTTGTAATTGGTTGATGTGCAGAGGTGTACTTTTTTTTGGATTCTGCGAGGAACGCTAATCAGATACTGGACTGCGTGTAATTATCCTAACCACCTACAGTATGTACAACTCAACCCTGAAGATGCCTCCCTCCTCTCACCCACTCTGCTCATCTGTCAGTAATGTAGAGCAAACCTCATTCTCATGTGCGTGCACATGAGTGAATTCAGTAGGCCTTGCACCTTACATCGCTGAGAGGCATACTTGGTTTCATTTTATCTGATGATATGATATCCAAGCTTAGTGATGTACAGAACAAAAAATACAGAAAGTTTTTCAGACTCTTTCAAGTTTTCCACATTTTCATTTTGTGTGTTTCAGACTCATCTTAAAATTGATTTCTTATCAATCTACACACAAAGCAAAAAACAGGTTTTTGGATGCTAATGAGTCAGGTCTCAGTGCTCAGTGCACTCAGACAGAGTACGCATCCAGGGGTATGGGTTACAGAGTCAGATGATACAAAATGACGTACAAACTTAGTTCATGTCTGTTACAACAGGAGAATGGCAATATTCAGTTCCATCACATTCTTCTTTGGCAGAATCGTTCAAGCTTAATCAGGTTCGATGGGGAGCATTGGTGCACAGCCAGTTTCAGGTCTTAACAGAGAAGGTCTATTGGGCCCACAAAAGAGCTGTGGGTCTCATTCATAGTGACCATTCGGTTCTTGGTTACCTGTCTGACCAATGGCCTTCGTCCCTGATTGCTCAGTTTGGCTGGGCGACCCGATCTAGGAAGAGGTTCCAAATCTCTTCTGTATGAGAGTGATGGAGGCTATGCTGCAGTACTTTTTTTGGTTTCCTTCCCCATCAATAACTGTGATACCTTATATAGACAGTTGTGTGTGTTTCTTAATTATGTCCAATTCATTAAATTAGGCACTGGCAAAAAAAATTAAAAAACTCGATTTTGCATTATTGTGCGGTATTGTGTGTAGACTGATGGGAAAAGATTAATTGAATCCATTTGAAGATGATACTGAAACATAACAAAAGGCAGAAAACTTGAAAGGCTCAGAAAACCTCCTGAATGCAATATGCAAAATATGAAAATAAATGTTGCCGTAATAGCATTCCTTAGAGTTATGTGATTTTTTTTAGCTTCGACTTTAGACTTTCATATGCTTGGCCATCCATCTCTATTTTTGATGGCACATGTACTGTATGTTTGTGTAATCACATGTACCCACACACCCACCCACACCCACACACGCACGCTCACATTCAGTCTCTCTCTCACACACACACACACACACACACACACACACACACACACATACAAATAGATAAGGAATAATTACAGTGTGTCAAATGGTCTGTGAGGCCCTGCTGCCTGAATCAATGATACTATACTACTAAATCCTAATGTTAACTAGATGGAGTAGGCTACATAACAAATAGAGGATCTAGTTACATAAATAGACATGACAACACTTTGGATTCCTCTCTGCACACAGGCACAGAAACTAATCTAAATGGAATGGACTGAAGTGGAACTGTTTTCAGCACAACACGTAGCAGAATGCAGAGGTTTTGCATTTTCTGGTAGTCATAGCAGAAAAAATTATACGTATTCATACAGGGCTTCCCAAGCAGAGATCGGACACAGAGACACAGGGATGTGTTTTGATCGTCTTTTAATGGACAGCAGCAATAAGATACAACACAATACAATACAATACAACACAATACAATAAGTGCTGGTCAACAATGAAGGAGTCAGTCGATCTCAAATCTTATGAAAACTAAGGCTAGAGAGTCCTGATAGGAACAGACTGAGTCAAAAATGTGGGCAAGACAAAAAATCATTAGAAATGGGTATCACCAATAAAATGGTGCGGACACACACACTCACACACGAGACCACCCAGCACACACACACACACACACACACACACAACCCCCCCCCCCCACACACACACCCACGACACCACAAGACCACCCAGCACACAGATAGGAGGAACTAGGAAGAGGAACTGGGCAGGACCGTGACATATACTGTATATATGTATAATGAAATTTCACAACTACACCTGCAGAGCAAATTTTGGAATGTGCATCAATGACACACATCAGCAAACCAAAAGACAGAGAGCCTAAAGTATAACCGGAACAGCAGAAAATACCGGTATGTGTTGAAATTCACATACTGACATGAAATGTAATGTATATAATAATTAAAAAAAATGGTGTGTATTCCCTGTACAGAGGAAAGATAATGGATTGAGGCCAATGCCTTTAAGGATGGATTCCCCCTCCTGCACGCTCAGATCAATAGGAACATCTGAATTCATGGCCAAAGGAAAGCCCCTCCAAAGATTAGCATGCTAGTCAGCAAAGGCTCCTCTCTGGACGGATGTTAAACAGCGCTGCGCTGCCAGCTGTGGTGGTTGGGTTTTCTGACCCTGCCCAGACACCCCGGGAGGGAATAGAAAGGAGAGTGTGCTATGGGGGAGAGATACAAGAACGTGTCCAGATGAGATTCAGAAATGGGGGTTGCAGGTGGAAACCTGAGCAGATGTTCTCTAATGTTTACACCGTAATCATTAATTTATGACCATTTGTTTCACTAATGATTTTGAGAGAATAGTGTGTGTGTGTGTGTGTGTGCATGTGTGTGTCTGTGTGTGTGTGTGAGGGAGAGAGAGAATGTTTGCATGTGTGTGTGTGTGTTCGCACATGTGTGTGTGTGTTTGTGTGTGTGTGTGTGAGGGAGAGAGAGAATGTTTGCATATGTGTGCGTGTGTGTGTTCGCACATGTGTGTGTGTGTGTGTGTGTGAGGGAGAGAGAGAATGTTTGCATGTGTGTGTACAGTTCTGACTTGTGAATTCCATGTATGTGTGCATGTGGTGGGTGGGTTGGTGGTGAGAGGTTGTACAGTATAACGTAGAGAGAGAGAGAGAGAGACGTGCTTATCATCTAACTGGGGTGAGAGAACAAAATTGAGGGTAAGGCTCAGGCCTTGCAGAACTGATTGCTGTGAAACTGTGGGAGTTCCATGGAGCTCTCCCTGTCTCTCTCGCTCTCTTTCCTCTAAAGTCTCTCTCTCTCTCCATTAGATGGTCAGTGGGCACACCATCATAGAGATCATCAGGTCTTACAGGGATCAATCTATAGAATGGAGCAGCTTAAACACACTTCACTGTGATTGATAGGCCTTCGCAGTGATTTGCAGAATGAGCTTCTGTGATAACCCCACTATTAAGATGACCTGGATCTGACTAAAGAGATCGGCAAGTAGCTGCGTTGTCATTGAAATACTGAAAGGCTTCAATCTTATACATCATTCACACATACCCACACATTAGAGGCTTCATGCATGTTACTATGCATACAGGTGAGTGTACAGGATATATGGGTTCAGTAATAGTTCACAGGTGTGTTGTTACATCACATCCTTTTTTTCCCGATCTGGTTTCTACACTCCCACTCCTGGAGCTTAGGGTCCCGCTGAACAAGCACACAGTATGTGCAGTCACGTCATGTTCTCTTCATTCAGTTGGTGTGCCACCATTCGCACATGGCGATGCAGTAATTCCTTCTACTGGGTTCCATCATTCCAACATTCCAGGGACTGAGTCAAAGCACTGACCAACCTAATGAAATCCCTCTTTATTTCACTTTAACACACAATTTGTTTAGCTTACTCGTGAAAGTTATTTTTTTTTAAGACTAGGGGTATACCCAACGCTAACTAATTGCATTATTAAAGCAGACTACAGGAGATCCATGTTACAAACGTTATGTATTTATCACCGTCACACCGTGATGTGACATGAACCCCCTGGAGATGGGTACCTTAATGGCGACAACAAGATTTGTTTTTTAAATTTGATACATTTTGAAAATTTCATCAATTTTGATTAAACCAAATTTGAAGTACTAGAAGGTACTGTTTTGATATCTATGTATTAAAAATTATTAATAAATGTAAACCTAGACCTAGAAACTGCAACCTTTACATGACTTGCAATTGCATAAAAGATTTAAGCACCTATGATTATTCAAGGTGATATGTATTGATCCAGAAACATATTTTATGTATTTTCACTCTTATTATGCCAAGGACAGTGGCAAGGTGACAGATATAAAAGGCTTGGTCCTTTCCATATCAAAATTCATTTTCATGTATTAAATTATACAGCAGGAAGTTTCAAGTTTTGTCAGGCTTCAGTGATTCTTATGGCACATGCACTTTACCCCTTGTCTTGCTCTTAATTTCCAGTGGACCCACGGAAGTTAATTCAATGGCTTACAATTATTGAATTAAATATTGTCAAAGCCACTCAAATCCACTTGCTGCTACCGTACTTGAAAAGCTACGTACAGTACATGCCTTTGAAACCTATGGACAAGACAATCGGTTAACAGACACAAGGTTTTATCGGGACGAACGTTTGAGCTTGTCATTTATTTTCCTGTTTAATGGAGCTGAGACGAGACAGAGAATTGGAGTCTAGCTCTGATAATGAAATTAACATCAATTTGCATGTGGCCATTGTTTTTCTGACTGTTTTTCTGACTCAGTCACAACAGCATCCAACATAGTTCTCTGATTTCTGCAAGTGGCATTTCCAGATAGCTGGAATACCCTGACAGGCAGCAGTCAAATAATGAAGCAAATATGTGTGCTGTGAAGCATATCTGCCGGAACAATTGAAGACCCTTTCATGAATATGCTTTGAAGACGAAAAATAATGGGCTTTTCATTATGAAATGTCATCTGTTACATGCTTTTAAGAAGTACTAAAGCCAAAGGTTTGGTTGGGACTAAGTGACTAAATGAAGGAATGAATAGATGAATGAATGAATGAATGAATGAAAGACATAAAAATAGGAATAAAATATGAACACTTCAAAATACAGTGATAAGTCATCGCATGGTATGAAAAACATTATTTTAATTAATTTGGTAAAACATGCTTCAGTGTCTCTAAACAAATCAGGAGCTAAGAACTAGGTGACTATGTTTGGCCACAGTATGGAGAGGCTTCTACTGGTTATACCATAGGCTCCATTTACATTTGAACTTAAGAGGGTTTTGAGGATTGAGAAGTGGTCCAATTATCACTTAATGTCCCCTTGGTGATCTTGGAGCAGCCCTTTGAGGACCATATTAAATGAAATAGGGATAACATTCAAGGCATTCTTCAAAGTAATCACCAGTCATACATTTCCAGAGGTGCACAAAGTCATTTACGAGGTTCTTCTCGATAATGTAATTTGACATAATGGGACTTCATTTTGCTATCTTCATTTATCATTATAATACCCCAGTCTGGACAGTCTGGTCTCTGATTTGCTGACCTCTGGATGGTTGTGTTTTTTAATGGCGGCCGCTTATCTCCTGCCCTCAAGAAAAGTTTGAAAAACTTGAGCTTTGCTGTGTCAACATTGTCAAGAAGTTTTATTTCCCTTTTGATTATCCCTTAGGCCTATCATGGAAGGGGTTTATTTAGTGGTTTACACCATGGGCTATCTAATCACAGGATTAAATCTTTTTTGTCAGTTTTCTTGAATGTTGAAATGTATTATGTATTTTAACAAGGAGGTATGTTTCATGGAGTGAAGGTCTGTACGGGATTTATAGCTCAATCTTTCTGAGCTTTATCAAAGCTGATAGCTCTGATGGGTTTGGTTGATCCTCTTGCCTGCCATGAGGGGGTTGACTGGGGGAGTGGAAGAGTTACATTTCTTTGTTTTCACCACTTTAACAACATAGTGGGTTTCTCCCCTTACTACAGCTTTTTGTGGTTTGCAGAGCTCATATGAGACCATATGAGATCGCTAGTTCATTGACAGGGACACGTAACTGCCAGCTTCGGATATCAAATATTCTGCCTCTCATGGGTTCCTACCATGTCAAAACAGATTTTGTTCTGTGAATCTGTGAATATTACTGGCTGTTTTCTGGGCTTTTGCAGTCATGATATCGCCTTGACAACCATCCACACGCAGGTAATGATTGAGACGCAATTTGACCAATAATAGTGCATGTTGGGTAGATTGTGATTGGCTAAATTGTAAACAAGTAAGATAGCTGCTAATAGCTGTAAAATAACAGATGTTTTCCGCTATGCTTACCATAGGTAGAATAGGCTACCCAAACTATAATCAACACATGCTGTTGAAAATAATCCAGTCATAATAAAAAGTCAAACCAAAGTGCCAAATTTGAGCCAAGACATTGAAAGCATACTTCAATAATGCAGACAGTAAATCACACTTTGTAAGGCTGTCTTAACTGCAGCTGTTTAAGCAGTACCCCATCTGCTATCTCACACATGCTGGCCAAATGACTACTGCATTGCTTTACCGGCAGATGATCAATAAGCAAATCACATCATTATGCCAACAGCTGGACAAACACCAATGGTGCTACTTTATCAGCATTTGGTCTTCAGTCATCTCCTTTGTGGGGATGATACTGTACATTAAGAGACCCTGTAGTGTGGGTTGTGACAGAGCAGTGGGATTATCACTTCCATTTGTTTTAATGCTTCAGCCCACGAAGTACACAAATGACTGGCGTCTTGTCTTATGGTGCCGTTTTTGGCACACAAAAAAAATCAGCAACCAAGTGTCCACAGCAGCCAAAACTCTGTGCTGATTGGTCACACTTCTGCATGATTGAAACCGGTCTGGGAACAAACTCTCTGGCACCAAAAGAACCAGTGCTAACAGGCTGAAGGTAACACCCTAAAGGCTGAGCCTGGGTTGTGGGCTAGTGATGGGGATGAGGAGGGGCTTCTGTCAGTCTGCCCCAGGGCAGCTGTGGCTACTGATGTAGCTTACCACCACCGGTATGACTGTGTATGAATGACTACTGGACTCTGCTCTGTAAAGCGACTTCGGGTATTTAGAGAAGCGCTATATAAGATTAAATGATTATTATTATTATTATTATTATTATTATTATTACCTGAGTGGGGGGAGGCCAGAATGCCTGCTATGCCTGGCTACGCTAACCTGAAAGAGCATGGTGCCCTGCTAATTAAAACGGCCTGTCCACATGCCACAATAGGTGCATGAAAAGTTTTCCTCTGGAAGAAGATGGACGCAAGCAATGGCTAGCGAACAATGGCACTCTTCAGAAAGGAAAATGAGTGTTCCTGAAAGCCTTGAATATTTTCAATAAGGCGAGTTCCAGCTTGTATGAAATCCCACATCATCTGGGAAAGTGTAATTTTTCATTCTTGCTGTGATAGATGTTGTAGTCATGTTATGTATTGTTCTCCTCTGCAGTTATTCTGTGGCGTGTTCAAAAGGTGTATACCCGTGCTCACACACACACTGTGTAAGTTTGGAAACCCGTGCTGTAAATGAGTAGCCTCTACCACAGTCCCAGAGAAGCAAAGGAGGAAAATGGAAAAATCTCCATATAATAACCCCATATGCCCCTCATTATGTTTCTGTTCTCCTTGTATTTTTTATTCATAGGATACAGGCTAGGTAGGACTTCACAATTTACAATCTATCAAGGGGCATGGAAAACTCTGAATCATATATCTAACCAATTAATCAATCAGACTTGATTTAGCAATGATTCTGTGTTTAAGATCAAAGATCACAAATTACACTCAAAAATCAGAAAGTCTGTACCTGTGTGTAAGTATGCCAAGACAGCATACTTGATTTTGTTTTTTATTTCCAACACATTTGCACTTCTTAGGTTTTGGCATATGGGCCTCTGAATGGCCTCGCCCCTCACCACCACCCACCATTCCTATTGAGTAGTGTTATCTATGAGGGAGGACATAGCCACGTCCTTTGGGCTGGAGGTCTTCATTTCAACTGAATAACTCATGGTTTTCTCAGTCTAGACAGTTATGAAGGACACTTCTCCAAATCTTGTAAGATGTCCTCCCACAGTTACTGCCCTGGAGAAGAGGAGGAGGTTATTTGAAAATAACTGCAATGCAATATGTATGTGTGTTAAACTGCATTAAAACCAAATTATTAAAGACTTTCCAGACGGAGAAAATTTCTCTATGAATTGTCTGCACCATAACACTGGAGACCCCATAGGCCCTAATTTCATTGACAGGCACTGAGCAAAGCAACAAGAAGTCCATCGTGTTGGAAACTAAAGCTACCGTGTGGTGCGTGGGAGCAGTGCGCTGGATCTCGCTCACAGTATTAAATTAGCAAAATGATTTTGCCAAGTTATTAAATTAGCTTTAGTTCATTGCTTGTTGCTTATTGCTGTGCTCGTTTCCAGTTGCCCATCAATGAAATGAGGGACCCTAGTGTATAAGATATTACATGATAGACTTCACCTGTACACAAGTGAAAGAAATTACATTAAAATAATGTCCAGTCATGTGTTAAGATTTAGATCACAAAGACAATAACCAATTAGCCAGAGATGAACATTGATAAACATGTCCTCATTAGGCTAGAATGAGTTTAGATATAATTACACTTGTATGTATTTAAAGCATGTACATTCGTTTAACCCATTCTGAATGACCTAGATGTATATACGTATAAGGAAATTGAATGCAGGTCCCAGCTGCCTCTGTAGCCTTTTCCCTGCATGTTCATCTAGCCTCAAGCCAAAGTACGAAGGCATGACTACATGATGATATTTGTCTCTTTCTTTGAGTGAAATATACATTAACACAGACAGTAAATGTACATGATGTCAGAATTGGCTTGGGTGTATTTCAAATCCCTCCAGTTGCAGCCTACTATGAAACCACCTTCCACAAGCCTGTAGAGTGGTTTTTTTTTGCCAAAGGATGTACTTGATTAAATGTCATAAATTGTGTGACAAGGTGGGTAATGGAGACTGCGATGTCATTAATCAGTGATTGGTCACTGTGTGCCCCAGCTTTCTAATCCCATAGGCCTTATCAGCTAGCTCAAGGTCAAAATGCTGAGTATTTAATTGTGGTTACACTTGATTATGTTAAAGATAGGGTAATCAAAAGGAGCAATACGCTTTGCATCCCGAGAAGCTGTTCTTGTTGTTAATTGTTCTTGTTGGGATTCTACATTCAGTACAGACTTTTTAAAAGGTCAAAGAGGAATCCTTAAATATTTAAAGTTCCACATTTCAGAGATGTTTAAAGGTTACATAAGAAAAACTAGTAATTTTCCAGCACCTTTGGACCAACAAAAACAGAAAGAGTGAGACTTTCTATAATGTTTTATGAAAATGGTGTCACAAGACGATAAAATTCCTCTTTTATATCACATCTTCAGGTTCTTATTAAGCTTTGTCTGCGCTGATGAATGCCCTTTGCAGTTCAAGTCTCTGGATTGGAAAGGGGTTGAAATGAGAGACTGAGGGGGCCTTTACAAAGTATTGATTTTGGGATCAATTAACTATGTACTTGAGGAAGAATACAACATACCGCTGGCCTTTCTACAGGCTCTGGGTTGAAATTTGGGTTTACTCACAGAAATGACTGTAACTCTCTTCAGGTGGTCAGTAAAGATCCATAGCTGGGTGTCTATAGTTAGTAACAGAGGTCATAACTATGGTGCACACAGTCTTGTTCTATGACTCATCACCAGGACACAAGGTGAGGGAGTTCTATTTTTGTTGAATTACGTTTGACCTTAACATTCTGTTCCACTCCATGGCATTCAAGTGGCCTTTAGAGTGTTTTGCTGTTTGTTTTTCCCCAAGATTTCACTGACTAAAGGCATGTTTGTGCTCCAGCCATGATGACCCTCTGAGCCATGACCTTGACCTTAGTGGTGGCATTCTTATGGATCTTATGAGGGTCAATACCAAAAGGTCATTTGATGTAAATTAACAGCACATTTTAAGAGTACATTGGCCCCCTTGTGAAACAGGTAGCCAAGGATTTTTAACAAACATAAATATGTTGAAGCATACATAAATATTTTGAAACATACATAAATATGCTCGTGAGCAAAGCTACCCTTTTCCTTTTCTGTTTGTAGATGTCACAAACAAACTGATATACACGACTGCTACCTGAAATAGAAGCATCACTTGAGCATGTGTCCACATACTTGCTAAGACAAGATAATTCTCAAGGGAAACAATATCTCTCAGCCACATACTACTTCATAATTACTCCCATGTCTTGTTGTTTTACTTTCATCACTGAAATGAAGAACAATTTGACTGATATGTTGAAGCTTGTTTACTATCTAGGCAGAGCGGAACTCCAGTGGGGGAAAAGGTGCCAATTAAGAAAAACAATGAAACTTGAATGAGCACTGTCATATGCACGTCCACACTTAGACAGGTATTGGACCAAAGGGAGACTAGACATGAAAAAAGATAACTTGGAAATTGAATTGCATGTGCTGACAGTGTGCACATTTTCAGGTTTCTGTTCTGTGTTTTTTCTTTTTTTTAACTTCCATACGTCAATACATCAGTATTGATCGTGGCGCGTACCTGTCCAACGGAGGAGTAGAGAGAACACAGAGAGAAAGAAGAAGCTTTTGCCACAGAGGTAAACTAGGGAGAGTGGTGTGACTGTAAACCTCTGTCCAAAACCTCCTCAAATACGCTCTAACAGTGAAACACACAACAACATGAGCTATTTATCCTGCTGTTGAGACTCCCGTACCTGATCTGGTGAGTTCAAGGCATACAGAGGGCCAGCGTATCAACTCCATTACACTTTGAACTTCTCTTCTTAATGGGTTAGCGTGTTGATTGATGAACGGAGAAAATGTTTACCATTTGTCATAGCCTTACCCTTCCTACACTATGTGTTTAACATTCATAATTCATGTGTACCGACAGTATGCTGTGCATGTTTGTTTTGGCACGAAAACACGTATCTTGTTTAAACATAAACATCAAACATCTTTAGTGCCATTTTAAACCTGAGCGAGAGCAGATTTAACAGTGGTAACCATGGAAACGCTGATTGCACTGGGTAGGTTTCTCTGGGGAATGTAGCCTATGCAGTGCGGGGAACTGAGAGTGCTGAGAAGAGCCTCGGCGGACTTTGTCTAAATAACATGAAAGAAAATAGGCTGATGTTTCGCCAGTAATTTCAACCCCTAACCTCTCTCTCATGGGCTTCGCAGAGGAGTGAAAGGGGCCACTGGTGAGGCGTTGGAGTTCAGTAACAGAGTTTGCTTTCATGTGTCTAGAGTATGTCAACATGGGAGCAGCACCGCGAGGAACTACAGGAATGTTAAGGACAGTTCCATTTCTGTAGTATGTTTTAAACGTCTACTCCACTATGCCATACTATTTATTTTTTAGCTCAATTTAGCTTCTGTGTAAAATGAATGAATGACATGTGTTACATGAATGAATGGATAAACATTCACATGATTTTTTTTTTTTTTTTACCACATTATACATGAACATGAACAACCAAACTGCCTTTGGTGTTCCTGAATGATTTAAATTAGATAATTTCCCCAAGTTGCAATGAATTCCAGAAGCATTTAGTAACCAAACAAATTATCCAAGAGATGTATACATAGAATTAGAAACTCCTTCTATACATCCAAATGTGTCGGGTAACAGTAATTCTGTCGTGTGTATGAGGCACGAGCGTCACGTTCAACAGAGATTATAGAGCTTTAAGTAGCCTCTCAGCCTCCTGCCATCACAACCTCCCTACAACACCTTCTGCGTTTTAACTCCTCTTCACAGGGGTGTTAATCCCGGGAGGGCTCTTTCTGCAAAAACCTGGATCAGAGCAGTAGAGTGTTACACTGTGCATGCTACATTACATGTTGTTGTTTGCCATCCAAATGGAACCAGAAGAAGATTATGAGACGGTATTACCTTATGTTTAGTGAAGCAAGAAGCCACAAGAACGTGGTTTTGGGTGTGAGTACATTACTATCCAGCGCAAACATACTCTTGTGAATGTGATTGTCATGGAGTATCGCCCCAAGCTTAACATGCCGGAGTATATGTTTGAGGTGTACAGTGGTATGGCCTTGAATGGTGGAATGCTTTTATAAAATGTATAAATATGTAGATTAATTTGATAGTTCAGTTAGTAATATTGGAGAGCAAATAGGACATTTAAGGGCAGTTGTATTATTCAGCATCATCTCTAGGTGAAAATCAGGCATACTAGGTCTCCAGGCAATAAATATTCTCCCCTGTGTAGGGCCTGAACGGTTTGAGCCCATGGAGTCAGAAGTTAAAGCGTGCCAACAAGATGTGCCATGACTGCGCGGCAGGTCAGAATACTGATTTGTCTACTCACGGTCACGTCGGTGGCTAGGTACAATAAATCGCACTTGAAAAACAGCACACAGACAGCTCCCTGAGTGATCCCTATTGTGGCTGCAAATTTAACATCTTCAAATGACACTGTCGCTAAAACCTCCAGTCTGCATTTTTATCCTGTAGCCTACTGCAGCTCAGGCAACCAAATCCCTCTGCCTCTCCCCAATGTCTTAGCCTGTCGTGCGTGGACTGGGAGATAGAGTCAAGCCTTCAGCCATCTGTTTTGAGTTCGTGCCAGGCATGCCGACCCAGCAACCAAGCACACCGAAGATGTATTGGTCTTCCAGGCAGGGACTTCAACAGCTCAGAGCTTTAAGTGTGAAATGTGAAGGCACAAAAGAGCAGAGGCAATGAGAGAACTATGGCAACTATATCACTCCGCTGAGGTAATTGGGTCGTTTCCAAACACACATTATGTCCATCCGACCTTTCCCTGGTCCATCTACTGTTTTACTATCTTGTCCTGTTTTGTTTATATGTTTTATTTGTTTAGAAACAAAGACTAAAATTAGACAAACATTTTGCTACAAAGCTTGCAGCATAGCATGACCTTCGCTTCTATAGATCTGGCTAGAGAAATGTTTTATTCTTTAAACATTAATCTGACAAATATACCAAAACGTTTAACATTATTCTGACAAATATATAAAAGATATATCAAATAATGAGAAAAATGTCTGACTTTTACACTGGCTAACGTGTGGTGAGCAAACATATATTATTCATTATCTTTTCTTAGCCCGGAATGTACATCTCCAACACGTCCTTCGGCAGGCAAACCATTTTCTGCATGGTTATGTAGATTTCTAAATCGATATACAAAACTTGCACACAGAGCCTGAGGCATCTGAGCCATGGGATCTCCGCAACGCTGTGTTGGTTTATCTCTCCATTAGCTTGTATCTGGGAGCCACAGGGCCAGGAAGGAGCCCTGCCATACATAATAGACAGAAGTGATCTTCAGTGGGCCCAAAGAGGATCTAACCAAACAGAAGTGAAAGAAACACGCGGTTTCATTACGTAATGACACTAATGGATGAGGTTTGTAAGTTTGATGGTATCTGCGATGATATATTATTATACAGCGTAGACGGATACTGTATAGACTTGGTAATGGTGGGGGTTTCCCTCATCCAGTATTGAAAGGAAGGTGAACACTTCTGTCTTTAGAGGTGCACCGAATGTGACGTGTCTTTCTTGTACACTGAAACGTAACCTGCAACCCTCTACTTGTCTATAACAGTCATTGAACATAAACATTGTGTCGCAGATAAAAGACATTTTTATTTTCTCCATTGTATTTTTTATATAATTGAACATGACACTATCATTAATCAAAACAACCGTGATACTATAAAACCTTGACATTGTACAGAATTAATGACTGACATCACCCATCTCATTAAATACTAATATCTTGTATCATTACAATGTCAGCTGACATAAAAAAAATTGTGTAGCCACAGTCAAATGGAGTCTCAAATCATACACCAAAGCAGGAAATAGAGGAGAGAAACCCGGAGGCCACTCTCTGCAAGTGCTTCTTGAGCTTACCTTGTTCCACCAAACCACACAACATCCTAACCAAACAAACAGACTGAAGAGAAACAGCTGGGTTTATAATGTAACCTATCGAGTGTGTATTCGAAAGTGTGTAATTATTCTTTCATGTCTACCTGACTAAATGCCGGCTTTTAAAAAAAAGCCACATTAGTTCCCCCATCAAAATGTTGTGAATTTAGCATAAAGCCAGTATTTCACATTTCATTTAATGGAAATACACTTGGAGGTACAGTGTTGGGCAGACAAAATGTAAATGCATGTCCTTTGTAGTGGTTTCACATTATAATTGGCTAGAGTTGTTGCCAACTTCATTTTACTTATTGGTCTTTATATGTAGAATGGCATTATGCAAATGTGCCTGAGCAGAACTGGCTTTAAAAGGATATGGTGTTGCACAGCTTAAGATTTACCGATTTCCATAACTGCAATATTCATGAAAACAGTATTTAAACGCTCAGTAATGCCATGTCTGTGGCTTGACAGTGTTAGTAAATATACTCATAACAAGCTGGAGAACACTTCTTACACTGTGGCCGTTTCCAAATATAAGGAAATATTGCTGAGTGGCATTTTAGATACAATAATGCCTGCTTTAAGTTCCCCCATAGTGTGTTGTGGGACATGCAAAACAGAATGTTCCAAAACTAGTGTGTGGTGCACTGAGTCATGGGTGGCATTTTACTGAACATTTGATCTCGCTGTTCAATAGAAATTACAAGGAAATGGCTTCTTGGCTGAGCAAAAAAACTCTTTTCTGCACTTTTCTGTTTCACTCGCTGTCTCTGAACAGCCTGGTTGCTAAATTAACCAAACCACGGATATGAACCACAAAGTCAGTGTCGACGGATCAGAAAGGCTCCTCACAGGTAATGCCGTTGAGTTCTTGACAAGAGTTTGAACTGGCGTGAAGACGAGTGCTGATGAGATCTTTTGAGTGATGTGACGCAGCCTGTAATTCATCAGCTCTGTTGAGTCTTCTTCCCCGCCGCTGCCTTGCTCAGATTAGAAAGCTTTCATTACAGCCCATTTCTCCTGGATTATACACAGCCTGTCAGCTAAATAGTACCCTTTCTGAAGATTAGCATTTGTCCCCAAATTCCCCTCCCCCATTCCATTACCAAGTCAAATTCCTTGTTTGTGCAAACTTACTTGGCCAATAAAACCTGATTCTGATTCTGATTCTGATTCCCAATCTCAGTCAATCAAGTTTCTTTTTTCATTCTTAGGGTGTCTGTTTTGTGGTGTCTCATTTGATGCTGTCGCTCTCTCTGGAATTGTGCTGGAGGTACGCTGTGTGCAGGTGGTGGGCTGCTATGCTACAGTGTGCTCGGCAGCAAGCAGTTCTTGTTTTTTTTTATGGTGGCTGGAAGAGGAAAAGCTCAGAGAGCTCACATATTCACTTCTAACAGATGCAAGCATTAACCAGAGGGTTTGAAACCGTGCGTAAAGGGAAAACATTTGTTTCATTTCAGGTGTTTCATCAGGGTGTCATAAAAACACATCAGGGCCCATGACGACAGTCATTTTGATAAACCCGAACATCGAAAGAATTACAGTTTTTGATGCCTTCAACCATCCATGTAGCTACCGCAGCTGACACCTGACGCCTTACACAGATGAACTGGATATGCAGGTAAATCTTCCCATTGTAAATACATTACCAGCATCACTTCAAACATTTATTTCAATATCACAACGTCTGTATATGCATGTGTACCGTGTGTCAAGTGTGCTTGCAAGATGTGCCAAACACTGTGCACTTTAAGGAGAGAGAGAGAGGAGGGGTAATCGTTATAAAGGTATTATAGACATGTATATCTTTGAAGGCTATTTACAATTTCTGACATTTTCCACACACACACATCTTAGAAACTCAAGCCACAGAACTGTGCCAAAAAAAGTTACCGTACTCATATGTATGTACAAAATTAAAATAGAAAATCATTTGTATGGGCAATCTGTTCACACACCTCTCTCGTTACCTGCCTCTGCTTCTGCGTCTTCACATTTAATTGCCAACTGTTGACAGTTCCTGCAGGTTTTATGCAAAAATGCTCCACGAATGTTAATGTCTCTGGGCTCTTTGCAAGGCTTGCCTCGTGTCCTCAGGTTTTTCTTTTTTTTCAGGATTAGTCCAACACAAAGAAGGGTGGGGGGGCGGGGGTAAGGGTGGAGAGGGGGTTCATATGAAGTGCTCCCTCTGGTTTTCTCTCAGCACGTACTGCGTGTTGGCTTCGTTGTTGAAGGGGAATTCGGGACTGTCCTCGGTCTTGCCTCCCTTTGGCGGCGGCTGGGTCTGAAACGTCTCTTTCCGTCTGTACAGACACCTACCCATGACGGCCAGCGCCGCCAAGATGACAAATATCACCACGCCGATTACACCTGCCGACCAAATGAACGACATCATTATTCAGTTTCAATGTAGAATCATGGGGTAAAAAGTTTATAGTGCTGAAATGATTAGTTTTTAAGAGCTGCTGCATTTTTCTAACCGATGAAACCACCAAAGAGAGCGTGGAACTGTTATTTTCCAGAGTCAGGTTTTCCTGACAATTGTCCTGAGATTTAGACTGGGGAGATATTTTGAGCCTCAAAGGTGTTTTCACACTATTCAGTGGCTGTTGCTGAGTCTTATGACACAATGATGGACTATTTCACTTGTGAGGCACGAGGACTCCAAGTCACACCACGATGGCAAGGTATGCAGTGTGACAAACGGACTGTTTATATCTTCCTTCTCTCTCCCTGTCCTTCTAAGTGATCCATTTTGCATGGGCTTTGTAACAGAGAATCAGACAGGCAATAAAGGAATCTTGAAAAGGAGGCCTTCAAACTCCTCAGTGACGTCTGTGCGGCATCTTTAAATAATCCTATCAATACAATAATGAGCTTATAAATAGCTGCTTTAAGCAGGGCACAACAATTGCTTAACATACACAGGCTTAAATTTACCCAATGTCATAGTCACTTCTGTAATATTTTTCCTCTTTGAAAGACGGCTATGCATGACACATTTAATTATCCAGGGTAGAGGGAAATGTCTAATTGGAGTGGCAAAATACATCTCCACTCAATTTAATGCCACATTACTGAGGCTGTTCAGAGGACAAAGTATTTGGTGATAGTGGTAAAAAAGTTCCTTAATCAGCAAATAATTTCCTTAAACGTTTAATTAGTTTTGCTGTCCTTTGTGTGTTCCATTCAATCCATGAATACATTTTGAAAACTTTTTCTTTCTCACAAAACAAAGTAGGAAGTCGCAACTCATTTTAATGTGTTGCTTGGATGGTTAACCGAGTCACTGGAATAATTTCAAAAATATTCACAGGCTGAGGCTGAGATGCCAGTGGAGGAAATAATCTTCTCTCACTATTTCTGCCCCTTCCTTATCCCCTAATACTATATCCTCACAGAAAAGGAAAGGAAAGGAAAACAGAAGCCAACTTGGAAAAGCACAGGAATGACCAGTTGATTTGAAACAATATTGCAGTGAGCCTTTCAAGTCCTGGAAAAATCAATTTTTCTGTACAGTTACACCCTGATGAATGAAGCAACATACTAATAATTCCTCAAGTAAGAAAAGTTCCCATTACCTCCAATCAATGCCGAATCACTGCTGATTGCATTGACTACAGGCTCACCAGTGCCTACTGTGCCAAAGTGATCTACAGCAGTGGAAGAACGAAAGAAGAAAGGAGAGAGGAAAAGACAGAATATCAGAACTATCACTACTTAAATAATCACTCCAAAGACATGACTCATTGAGCACTGTGTCTCCAGCCCGTGAGTCCATTAAAGCTCAGAGCTGGAATGCAGCAAAAGAAGATTAGGAGAGCAAAACGCCTCTCTGAGATTAATAAACTGATCTGCCACATTATGGTTCTAATTTAATTAACAGCGATGGCAGTGGGAGTATTCAATGAGCCAGTCTTCAGGAGCACTTTTCTACCAGCAGAAATCACACTTTTGGGAAAGAGACAGGCAGACAAACTTAGACAGACACACTGTCAGCGAGGACAGGTGTGGTCAGGTCACCTTCGACAAGGGCAGACTGACTATTAGGCAAAGGCAGGTTTCTACAGTCCTACAAAGTGAAGGACCCAGAAACACAGACATTGCATTAAAGTGATTTCTTCTATCCATAATAACACAATATCTAACATACTGAACCCAGAGTCTTTGCTAAAAAGTGGAAGTGGAGTGGTCCAAAATGGTGTCAGTTGATTCCAGAGTAACAGAGTGAAGTAGGACAAAGTAGGCATCAAAAGACAGATAGACACAGACAGACAGATACAGTAGCCAATTCCTCAGCGAATCGTGCGTGACCATCTCAGAAGTCAGGTTGCGTGCTACCCAAAAGGTAACTGGTGTCCTACCCCTAAAGCAGCATGCAGTTTTTAGTCAAGTTACTGTTAGTTAATTATAAAATGTTAATATGTGCTCACACACAACTTAATTGCAGTCGAGCCTACAGAGACAACAGAAATTGTATGTGACTTCAGCTGATTTCCCACAGGTGATGGTGATGTGAACAACTAGATTTGCTAATTTATTCATAATAAAAAGAGGTAAGATGTGTAAACACACCTTTTTTACCAGGAACCAATGGATTTGCACTTGTGATGAATAATTAAGCAACATATTTTTCATACATCTTGGCTCAAGTCAAGAGAAAGCGTGGCTGATTTGAACAAGAGTGAGAGGTTCACCTGTGTGTCTACCGGTCTACTTGTCTACTTGAGTGGGTAGCTTACCTCTTAGAGAGTGGGCAATTTACTTGTGAGAGTGAGTAATTTACCCGTGAGAGAGTGGGTAGTTTACTTGCGAGAGAGTGGGTAATTTACCTGTGTGAGAGTGGGTAGTTTACCTGTGAGAGAGTGCATAGTTTACCTGTGTGAGAGTAGGTAGTTTACCTGTGTGAGAGTGCATAGTTTATCTGTGTGAGAGTAGGTAGCTTACCTGTGTGATATTGCATAGTTTACCTGTGTGAGAGTAGGTAGTTTACCTGTGTGAGAGTGCATTGTTTACCTGTGAGAGAGTGGGTAGTTTACCTGTAAGTGAGTGGGTAGTTTACCTGTAAGTGAGTGGGTAGTTTACCTGTGAGTGAGTGGGTAGTCTCTGGGGCATGGGGGTGACTAGGTGTAGAGGAACCACAGGTGGACTCCTTCAGGGGCCCAGTGACAACGACAGGGCTGGTGGCGGGGTAGAGCAGAGCGGCCTTCAGAGGGGCGATAGAGTTAAACTGGACCACAGACAGGCAACCGGTGAAGCCCACAGCGTTCAGCCGCACTATCTCTGGGTCCAGCTCACCTGAGTCTAGAAAGAGGAATGAGGGGAGCAGGACGAGAGATAGATAAAAGAGAGAGAGGGAGAGAGAGAGAGAGAGAGAGGGAGAGAGAGAGGGAGGGAGAGAGAGAGAGAGAGAGAGAGAGAGAGAGAGAGAGGGAGGGAGATAGAGAGAGACATGGTAATAGGCATTTTATACAGTCAGGTTCGATGGCAAGAAAGAAGGGATGCCAGGAATATAGAGAGATGTAGTGAGAGAGACGGTGGAGATATGGAGGGGAAGACAGGTTGTGATAAACAAACAACAAGCAAGCAGAGTGAAGAAATCTAAGAGTAATTTGGAGAGGGAGTGGTTAAAAAGAAGGTGAGGAAGGAAGAGAGAGAAAGGAAATCATAAGTTGTGGTAGACAGACACACAGCGTGAAAGAGAGATATAGAGAAAGAGGGATGGAGGGAGCAACAGATAAGAGAGGCCCGAGATAAAAAGGAGAGGGGGAGAAATGCAAAGAGAGCGAGAGAGAGAGAGAGAGAGGATGGGATCGGGTGTCTTCAGAGAGCTAAAGCTGCAAACAGATGCACAAACACAGACACTCTTCTTCTTATCGCCTCAATCCACAGACTACCTGTTTACTCCAGCTGGCGTTCCGTTACAGTGCTCAGTAAAGTGCACTCAAATCTAAGCTCTGCTCGGTGACTCCGCAGTGTTTATGCCTCCCCACTTTCCAACCTCTGTAGTCCTCACCAGTCCATTTGTCGGACTGATCAATGGCGAGCTCATTCTGGGGACCGACGGGAAATCTACTCCACTGTTGACTCCCTTGATCCGGGTGTGACAGACTACTCGTGGAGTCGCCACAAATTAAGTGCTAGTCCCGCGTGAGCATTAATGACTCTGTGCCGTATCTTTTCCTGGTGTATAAAGGGAGGGGTGTGTTGTACCCTTGCCAAAAGTGCTGCATGTTACCAGAGAAACATCAGCCAGCACCATAGGAATGAGTAAATGAACATGACATGTATTATGCATGTGAGTGAGCGTAATGCCTACTCATCTGTCTGTCTCGCTTCCTCCCCCATCATCCATCCCCCTCTCTCTCTCTCTCCATCTACCCCTCATCTGTCTGTCTGTCTCTCTTCCTCCCCCATCATCCATCCCCCTCTCTCTCTCTCTCTCTCCATCTACCCCTCATCTGTCTGTCTGTCTCGCTTCCTCCCCCATCATCCCTCTCTCTCTCTCTCTCTCTCTCTCCATCTTCCCCTCATTTGCATATGGATAATGATGGTTTCCATCAGACTTGGGTGATGAGTTTTCATCACACTTGACTTTGGGAAATATTTTAAAATGTAAAAATGGCCACAGTGTTTAAAAATGAATTTCTAAAACTGCGCACGAAGGCTGTCTGAATATTTCAGTTTGACGTTTAAAGAAAGATTTCACTCTTGGCAATCAGGGGGCCTTCTGTTCTCCATTTTCCTTCCATTATTGCATCTCTGGCGTTCCTTCATCCAACATTAAAACTAGTCCATTTACTGGGCCTTGAATCTTAGAATTTATGTGTTCGTATTAGAGTGACCTACTTCTGGCTCCAGCCAAACGAAACATAATGCAAGCATTATCTCAACTAAATGGAAACAGTAATTCTCTCTCCATTAAATGTCACATCTCAAACTAGCGGCGGCCCAACAGCACAAACAAGCCCCCTAATGCACTTCAGAGCATATTGTTATGCTATATGGCTACATTTAATGATCACTTATGAGATTCCCCATCTGCTGTTCCCCCGGCTTACTTTTATGTTTCATTGAAAGGTTTTTGTTTTGTTTGGGCTGTTTTTATGTGTGAAACCGCAAGGCAAATGCCATGCTGTCAATAAGCACTCCAGTGTGTGAAGGGGGGGTAGCGGGTGTGTGTGTGTGTGTGTGCAAAGACTGTAACTACAATAGCAAGTCCCTTACTACAACACTCACCGTGCACCTTTCCCAGCATCACCGACTTGATGGCGTTGAATTCGACGTCTGACGTTATGTTGAAGTCCTCCTGTTCATTCTGGTCAACCTGGCAGAGGGGGCAAACAGAACCCATAAAAACAGAGAATTGTGGAGTGTCTGTGTGTGTGTGTGTGTGTGTGTGTGTGTGTGTGTGTGTATGTGTGTCTGTCTGTGTGTATGTGTGTCTGTCTGTGTGCTGGGGGTGGGGTGGGGGCTGGGAGTGGATGAGGACTGCATGGCACTCTTCATGATTCAAATTATCGCAGATGTGCTCTACCATGGAGGGCTTTTTAATTAAACCTGCTCTTCAAAGTGCTTTAAACACATCATTGCCTCAGCTGTTGAGCCTATGCCATTCAATTAATGGGAAAAAGCTGAAGCCCGGGCAGATTTTCTAGTTGAGCTTACATATTCAAAATGTGATTATCATGAAAGCTTGGACTAATTGCAAAGGTTACCTTCTGAGTTAAAGACTATGCTGAGACCCATGTTTGAGAATCATGTTTGTCTGTTGATAATGGGTTTTGAGGGAGTGGTGTCAGTTTTTTTTTAGGAATCCTGTTCTACTACTGATATGTTCATCCCAAATTCTCATCCATCTTGGCCAGATGCTTTTGTGCCTAGTGTAGTGCAATACTGGTATTTACTGTTCAGTAATTGCTCTTGGGACTTAGGACCGTTGTGCAAGAATAGTTTGTCTATCCTCTTTTACACACTATTCGGTATTCAGTAATTACTCCTAGTGCAGATGTCAGTGAACCTTTTAAAGGGAAACGTTGGGATCTTTTTTATATGAACCCTATTTTTAGAACTTTTTAGGTACAAAGGACAATTAATCAAAATCGGTCCGGTTTTGAGTCAGAACACTAAAACCAGCAACCGCAAAACAGCTATACAATGGAATCCTATGAGGCAAGCAGGCATGTGTAAGTAAACCGCTGGTTTTCGCCACTAAAAGGCTCATAAATGTTATTTTAAGGGTCTAACAACATGGAAAGGATCCCTACAGATCCCTGTTTACCTTAATAATGGCAAAGACACTGTAGAAAATGACATAGAGTTAGCTTTCTCTTCTTCTGGTCTGACATAGCACCCCATTCAGTGCCTGCAGTCGATTGGCCCACTGTGTGGTGCTGGAGTGGGAACTCAAAGGAGAGCGCCTCCCTTTGATAATCGAGTATAGGCACTCTGGGGTGCTACCTCAGAGACGGGAAAAAGACACTGACTGTACAAACTGTCATTTTCTACAGTTTGTACAAAGTTTTGAAGTAAACGGACACAAGTTTATCCCTGTAGGGATCATTTCCATGTTGTCAGACCCTTAAAAAAACATTTACGAGCCTGTCAGTGGCGAAAACAAGCAGTTTACTTTGAAGTGCTGGCTTGCCTTATAGGATTCCATTGTATAGCTGTTTTGCGGTTTTAACATTCTAAGTCAACACTGGACTGATTTTGATCGTTAATTATCCTTAGTAACATTTTGAACCCAAAGAGATCTAAAAATAGGCTCTTTCAGTTCAAGCAACAGAATAAATAAAAACATCTTAGCCTTTGTAAAGATGTCAGTTGGACAACACTACCTGGATGTAGAGGTTTTCTGCCTGTCTTCTGATGGACACAGTGTGAAGCTGTCCATTGGCCAGGTTTCTCGTGCTGGGCTTGAACACTTCCACCTCCCTGTTACTCTCCAGTTTGTACTTGACATCTAGATGTCCTACAAGGATATACAAATATTATTCACACTCATTCACACAACCATGATCAGACAGAATAAGCTACATTGTAAAAAAATGCCTTCTGTTAGGAACAGAGTGACAATTGGAAATCCTAAAAATATGTTTACTCCAGGAATAGCGGATCAGATTCATGATGAAAGCTCAGTGAGTGGCATTCAGCATGACACAAAGCACTCGCCAAAGAGGATTAATATTTAATCCCCTACCAAAAACCAAGATTCTAATCCAAATTAATTTTCATAATTTTAGTATACACATTCAGGTTTGTCCCATTCATGTACTGTTTTTGTGTTCTAATAGCACAAGAGTAACAAAAAAAAGAGAGAAATAGAGTGAGCTGGGGCATGAAAAAAAAAGAAAATCATTTCAAAGAATCACTGCAACAAAGCACAGAATACCAATTACCCTCACACATAAAGATGAAATCTCTCTTAAGATAATGGTCTAATTAAAACAGTAAGCACGTTCTCAGTAGTAAAGACAATAATCTTTACCTACATTACAATAAATAAGTGTGGTTGCAGACTACAGACTGGCAGTCTGCAAGTCGGTTTCAACCATTAAACCAGAATCTGGCACAGTGCAGGTCAACTATTTTCATCATCGGCGGTAACATTTTTACAAATGTGGAGCACAGCTGGGCTCCTCCCAAAGTGTTCAATTAGACGAATCAGGTCTCAGAACCCAGCACGGTGAATAACTAAACTCATACGGAAGCACAGGATTTATCTGCCGTCTGACATTTACTCTGTTGGTGTCTGACTCGAATAAAGTCACCATACCGAGTGCCCATCACGGAAAAAGGCCTCATTTTCAAGGGGTGAGTGTCTGATTGGATGACCCCTTTTACACTACAGCTACATACTTCAGAAAACTATGGATGTTTGTGTCTGATCATTGTTAATTCACACCTAGTGATGAAGGGTGTGGAACTGAACTGGTAAAAGATTTTTAGCGTGGCAATGTCACATGTTAAAAGGCATGGATAAATTACTATCTAGCTGATAACAAATGATAGGCTTAAATCCCATTAAATTGTTGACTTGGCATGACCGTGAGAAAAACTATTACTAAAAAGTTTTTGTTTAACAACACCCCACCCAACCCACAAAATGATTATTACATTGTGATTTATGAGCAAATTAATTGATGTTTGTTTATGGAATGAATACAAATAAGCCTCAGAGGTGACAAAGCGGTGACATCCACAGAAAAAGTACAAAGTTTATGGTGCTATCCGTTTTCCAAGCGTGCTGCAGAGTCTAATTTATGGTATCTCTCTTTCGAGCAATAGACTGCTCTTTCAGACTCTTAACGGCCTTTTTAAGAATGCAGACAATGCGCAAGCTAATTTACTGCACACGAATTGAGCGGTAGTGGCTTCTGACAACCCAGTGTCTTCGGAGACTCAGTGACTCATGCTAATCCAAATGAAAGGCGTTCAAAGCTGCAGTGAAATGAAATGAAGGGTGAGATTGGTGGGAGGGAGTTTTCCAGACCGTTTCGGTTGAGCAGGACGGCGAGGTACTCGCGGTAGTAGGAGCCCACATAGAGCAGCAGGGCAGGGGCCTGGGTAGTGCGGAAGCCCAGGGAGATGTTCTCGCCCCTCAGGGTCATGTCCGAGTAGATGGACGACGCCTGGATGCTGCTGTTCCTGTTCAGCTCGTACGGCTCCTTGAACGTGTAGGAGACCGACGTGCTGGACTTGAAATAGGCTGCCACCTCTGGAATTGAACAGTCGCAAGACCCATCATTTATTACAGTAACGGCTCCATGTGATTTGACTCAAAATCATTCTGTTTTTGGAAGCATAACCACCAATTTCAATGGAGCATTGAAATGTTAACAATAACACTTAAACATCAATAAAGGTGGTCTTGGAAAGCCGCACTACAGGTTAATGAGCCTTCAAACCCTAATAACTCCAGCTAATTAATTAAAAATGTCTTCACACATGTGGATTACTAATGCAAAGGCTGTTTGGTGCATTGATTCTGTCTCTATGCACTACTGCAATGTAGTAGATTACTGATGCTCATGGGCATTTCACAGACATTACATGTATGGATAACTTGATTATATGATGTATGATACACGTTTCTGTATCCAAGAATACCAAAAGCGATACCAAACTAACCCTCACACTGCAGTCTTACTGTGTGTATGCGCGTACACACCCATACAGTATGCATACTGGATGTACTCTAATATATTCCAGATGACAACTGAAACAGCACCACTGTGGATTCACACACACAATGACACTCAGGAGTATTAGATGCCACTAAGGGATTTCAGGGAGGATTGCAGTGTTCATGTACCTCAGCTAGTAAAGAATACAACCAAAGGAGACTGATGTATTTGTAGGGGTGCATATCTGCATAACTGTGCATACAGTAATGATTGTTATTATTGTGTTAGACTTCTTTTGAAGAATATGCCAACATGTGCTGGACCATTACATGTCTTTGGTGGCTGGCCAGTTAGGAGAGGTCACCTTTCTGGCAGAAGGCTCCGGTGTGAGCTGAGAGGCCGCAGTCGCAGGTGAAGCCCGTGTACCTCTCCACGCACCGGCCGCGGTTCTGGCACAGGTCCCCGTAGCTGCTGCAGTGTCCCGGGCAGCCTGGCCGCACGCCGGGGGTGATCTTCGCCCGCTCCTCCAGGTCCAGCGTCCTCCCGTTCAGCTGCAGGGAGCGGATGCAGCCCAGGAAACCCTTCTGCCTCGATGCTGTGCCCCCTGCGGAAGATTGTCAACCCCGACCAAGCAAAACAGATCTCAGGATAAAGATATTTTTTTCATTTTCTTCCTTTTTTTAACCAACACCCCCCCATATCCCCCACGCCCCAACCCTCCGTCCTGTGAAAATAACTAAAAAGGAAGCACCAGTCCCCTCCCCCGGGAGCACAGAACTGTCAATACTCTGAGACTCTACAAAATCCGCTAAACGACAAGGTGATGAAAACAAAGCCGTGGGTGGATAGATGCAAAAAAAGAAGAAAGAAAGACAGAAAAAATGAAAGAAATACAGAAAGACTTCTATCAGGCACATGTCTTCTCCCCTCACCCTGTATGCCTCCCCCATCTCTCCCTCTCCCCTGCTCCCTCTCTCCATCTCCCCTGCTCCCTCTCTCCATCTCTCCCTCTCCCTCTGTGCTGCTTAATCCCCCACAGTTGCTCGTTGTGTCCTGTATTCAGGCACTCCTTTCAAAAGCAATGATCAATGGCTCCTTTCCTTGGTGAGGCCAAGTTGGATTTCCTGTCACTAGCGCGCCGGTCGCCTCTGTGCGGCTGTGCTGCTTTACAGCTGTAATTGAGAGCCACTGAAAAACACTGTCTCTTGTTGATTGTTGGCTTCACAGAGGATTACTGTTGTGGCAGGTCCACTCAATACACATCGTAGCGAGGATTCTACTGAAGCTATGGTATTATGAATGCACCAAGGACATGTATGCAATCTGTTAGCCCAATTACATTTTATCAAGGACTACATGCGCTGGGACAATGTCAATAATATTTTTCACATTTTCAGCCAATGATCTGTAACCAAATAACAGCTTAGCTTGAACTACAGGTTCACAGGGACCGCCTGGGCATACCAGCACTATAGGGTTACATGGCATTTCATGTAATATATGTAATCTATCCACATATACAAAATGAGAGACAAACCTCTTCAATCAACCAATACAGCAGATCCTGCAGGCGCAACAGAGAATGAGATCTCGGATAAGAAATTAGTTTGTGCGTTGAGCACGAGGCCAGTGATTTATGAGGAATTTCAAATGAGGCTCTAAGTATGCTATAAGCACCACAGTGACGATAGGCTATCGCAGTAAGACTACAACAGACCATCTGGCTCATGGTCATATGCATTTTTTGGTCATATTACCACATCAGCCTGCACTAGCTCACAGCTAGAAAAGGCCACTGCGGCTTTTGTGTTCTTTTGTGTGTCCAATTGAACAACCACGTTTGGCTCTCACCTTAAGGGTCCGGGCGATGGGTCTCGTGAAGCCGCCCCCTCTCTAACAATACCCAGTGCAATAGCCACAATAGAAAACGGAGCAGAACGAAGCAGAATGGACAAAAACACAAAACAACTACAGAGATTTGAGTTCCTGAGGGGCCCCCATCACTGAGCGCACTCCAACCCAATCCTCTCTGAAGCAGCCCGGCATAGGGAGCGTCTCCTCTGCTCAACGCCGGCCGGTGGTCTCTCATTCACAGCCAATAATGATTAGGGATTATCCACCCAAGTCCTCCATTGCATCAGCATTCATTCTGTTTGCTCTATTTAAGAATGGTCAGGACTCTTTATATCCTGCTTCCCTCGTCCCACCCCCTTTCCCCAGAAGAACTCATTTAAGCATGGGTATTTTACAGATATGAGCAGATATATTTCATATTTGCTCATAGATCAAGTTTTATTGTACACCGTAGATCGCCCAAGGCCTTGTTTGCTTTCATTTACTCAAATGCTAAAGCTGATATCTAGCTGGGGATGGTGGTGAGATTGAGCTGCTTAGGAAGGAATAATGGAAGGGTTCTAGAATGGGGCCAGGACAGGGTAATGGAACTATGTGCGGCATGGCATGTTGTCTGAAAATGCAGGCCTTTAGTTTAGGATAGGAATCACTTTTATTAAAGAAATGTAATGGAACATACATTATATATCCCATAGCCCAGAGCAAGATTCATGTGCTTTTTTCCACGAGTTGACATCAACCTAAATGTTGTAAATACACAAACATGCACACTTACGATACACACATACAGTACACATATACAGAGTCATGCACATTAACAAAAAGACACACACACACACACACACACACACACACACACACACACATACATACATACAGACACAATCACGCAAACAACAACATGTCACATAAATATCACATATCATCCTTGAATTTCTTCATTCTCTTGAAAGCATTTGGCTTATCACTGCAGAAGGCTTTCGAAAAGAGCATTGATGACGTTTAGCCAATAAGACATGGCTGGCTTCACTTGATATGGCACATTGATTACGTCTTCTGAGCATGAACACTACGCAGCCAATCAGAACCCATCCCTGGAAATACAGGCGAAGTGAGAGTGAGGAGAAAATCCTGCACAATCAAATTGCACCCAGTGTTCCATCTGGGCCCACCTATTTTTAGGAAACACAGCGTGATTGTGCCATTCTTTTTATTGACAGAAAATACCAGCACAGATGACTTCATTTCGTAAAATTGCACCCTTCTCTCCTCAAGGACTGCACACAATGAGGCCAGCCTTGCTGTGTTCAAACGTGCGAAAACGACATTAATCCAGCCCAGACAAACCACATCCCCACAGAGTTAAGCCAGGGGAAAGGGGAAGAGGGAGGCGTTCATAAATGAAACAAATGTTTGTGCGGCGTGTGTTTTTGCTTGAGTTGTATCTTTTTTCTTTTTCTCTTTCCTACCTACAAATAATTGGCTGTTGAGCTGCAGGTGGAGGTGACCATCGGGGGGCGCTCTCCGTGTGGCCCCGGGCAGCAGGTCCACGTGCAGGGAGGCCTCCTTCACGTTGCGTTCGGCGCGCACGATGTGCCAGCGGTCGTCATTCAGTGGGGTGGGAGACTCCACCCGAACTTCCACCGGTCCGTTGCCCACGTCATAGGAGAACACCACCTCAATTGGGGCTGTGGAGGGGGAGAGAGGTGGTGGAAAAAAAGAGAGAGAGAGAGAGAGAGAGAGAGAGAGAGAGAGAGAGAGAGAGAGTGAGAGAGAGAGACAGAGAGAGAGAGAGAGAAAGGTGGAAAGAGAGACAGGGAGAGAGGTGGTGGAAAAAGAGAGAGAGAGACAGAGAGAGACAGAGAGAGAGAGAGAGAGAGAAACAGAAAGGAAGATGAATATTTGGCCTTTTTTGCTTCATAATTGGCATCTTCCCCCACGTAAATGTGATGCCCAGTAATACTGCTTAGAATTATTGATGGACTTTGCATTGCCACAGGACGTCTTAATTCTAACAGGGACTAGCATAACTTGTGTTACAAACTTCTAATGTGGGCATTGAATAGTTGCTAAAAGTAGGAGAAACCAGATTTTTTTATATTTTCCACGTCCATTCCATTTTTGGTTGCTTGTAAACAGCAATCTTAACTTTGAGCAAACACAGCAAAGAGTGCATTAGTACCAATACCTCATATGAACCTGAGGCAAACGTGCACTGATATATTCCTGTAGGGCACTTTACGTCTTCTTTCCATGCAAAAATCTATATCCACAAACAACCCAGTATGGTTCATTTCATCAATTTTCTCCCCCTACAAAACATTTGTCAAACTATGTTTTACTCATTCTGCTCCAATGCTCACAACGTCTCAATTTTGAAGTGCGTTTGCCAGCCCATCTGTAAGACCTGGTTGGATTTTAATAGATCTTAATGACGCGGAGCTCAGCAGTACAGAGACCAGAGCATCGTCTGTCATTCAGCTTGACTCTACGGGCAGGATCAACGCGGCGAAAGAAAAAAAATGCTGATCATGTGTTTGCCGATGGTTTTAGCATTCTGGGCACACAGCATCTCGCTGCCTCTTCTGACACTCAGCCACACACTGGGTGACTCTTACGAGGGACCTGGCACAGCACATACCACAGAAGAAAACACCGTGCTAAAATTGTTATAGATTTGCAGTTTACAGAGAATGCTATTACGCTATCTTTAATAGGTATTCAGCTGGGAACACAAGCAATAAAAAACACTGGATTGAAAAGCAAGCTCCCCATTGCTCTTGTACTTTTTGTTTTTGTATGTGTGTGTCTCTCTCTTTCTGTCTCCCTGTGTGTGTGTGTGTGTCTCCCTCTGTGTGTGTGTTTGTGTGTGTGTTTGTGTGTGTGTGTCTCCCTTCTGTGTGTGTGTGTTTGTGTGTGTGTGTGTCTCCCTCTGTGTGTGTGTGTGTCTCCCTCTGTGTGTGTGTTTGTGTCTGTGTGTCTCCCTTCTGTGTGTGTGTGTTTGTGTGTGTGTGTGTGTGTCTCCCTCTGTGTGTGTGTGTGTGTGTGTGTGTCTCCCTCTGTGTGTGTGTTTGTCTTTCTCTGTGTGTGTGTGTGTGTTCCTCTGTGTGTGTCTCTCCCTCTGTGTGTGTGTGTGTGTGTTTGTGTGTGTGTGTGTGTGTGTGTGTGTGTGTCTCCCTCAGTGTGTGTGCTTGTGTGGCTGTGGTGGTGTTTCTGAAGTGACCCATACATTTTTCATCGGGCCTGATCCTGCTTCTGCTCTCAGTATGTAATGGGGGCTCTAATTTGTCTGTAACAGGTCACAGATTCATCATCGCCGAAGAACAGGAAGGCTAACCCTATATGGTCTTCACATACACAACTCTCATCCATCATTTGTATAGCGGGGCGATAAGAGCACTCCCAGGCACTTAGCCACTTTTGTTTGCACAATACGAAAACCAAGAGGCTGCTTCCACGCCGCAACGCGGAATTTCTCTGCAGCAGTGACTCTATGGAGACTCCGTAGCGACTGGTTGCCTGGAGACCAGAGACCCGCTTCTGGTGACAAGGGGGGCAAACAAAACGACGCCGGAGCTCAATACGAATGTGTACACGAGACTAAGACCTGGGGAAAAGAGAGTGAAGCAGTTGAACTTTCAGACGTGTTCAAAATGCATCACATCTCTTTACAGTGAGTAATAATGGTGGTTGCCGAGCAATGGCCCAGGGGAGCACTGGCTCACGACAGCTCCGCATTAACCTAAGCGATCTGCGAGATGCAGGAGAGGGGGTTCGACCTTTGTGAGTGCTGGTTTTCATCCGAGAGTGGGCAGGTCTAAGCTGCGGCAGATGGTAAATAACTGGCACATGCACTGACTATTAACACCAGGCAGCTCATGACACACACACACCACAAATGCTGGCGCCAGTGTTGAGGTGGTGACACCACCAATGCCACGCTCAAGAAAAACGTTAGCATAGCTACGTCAGTTATGGGCCAGTTTGTTAAAAATCGGTATGCTAAGTTTAATAATGAATTAACATGACAACGCAAACGTAGCCGATAACACATGCATGCCGGTATTTAACCCTGTTACGATAATCTACTCACAGCTTAGTTCGATCCGAATGAAGTCTTTGATGCCCAGGTTCTCCAGAAACACGCCAGAGGCAGCGCTGGTCTTGAACAGGAAGGAGATGTCGGCGCTCAGCTCGCCGTGAAAGGTGGGGAAGTGCAGGTACGACGTCTCTTTGTTGAAGTAGGCAGAGTTCCAGAAGTTCACTTTTGAAAGAGCACATTTGGCATTCATGGGAAAAAAATTATTCAGCACTGGGTAATCCAGGCACAGACAGTAAACCTCCTCCCAAATATTTTTGTGTCAGCTATCTGGATTTGCCAATTAGACTTTTTTATTCACAAGTGAAATCTGCTGGCTCAGCACAAGGGTAAAATCAAAGTCATGGCAGGAGGTTTTACCTCTAAGCCTGACCTTTTCTACATCAGTTCATTGCACAGGAAAGGCATTGATATCTTTGCTTGAGCTGAAGAGTGTGACCTTGCTGTTGCTGAACAAAAAGGTTATCCTCAGGCACTATCTCACTATGGGCGGCGTATGCCCATATCACTCCTGGTACTCTCACACTATGGGTGGTGTATGCCCATATCACTCTTGGTACTCTCAGACTGTGGGTGGTTTATGCCCATAACACTCTTGGTACTCCCACACTATGGGTGGTGTATGCCCATATCACTCTCTCACACTATGGGTGGTGTATGCCCATAACACTCTTGGTACTCTCACACTATGGGTGGTGTATGCCCATATCACTCTCCCACACTATGGGTGGTGTATGCCCATATCACTCTCTCACACTATGGGTGGTGTATGCCCATAACACTCTTGGTACTCTCACACTATGGGTGGTGTATGCCCATATCACTCTCCCACACTATGGGTGGTGTATGCCCATATCACTCTCTCACACTATGGGTGGTGTATGCCCATAACACTCCTGGTACTCTCAGACTGTGGGTGGTTTATGCCCATATCACTCCTGGTACTCTCACACTATGGGTGGTGTATGCCCATATCACTCCTGGTACTCTCAGACTGTGGGTGGTTTATGCCCATATCACTCCTGGTACTCTCACACTGTGGGTGGTTTATGCCCATATCACTCTCTCACACTATGGGTGGTGTATGCCCATATCACTCCTGGTACTCTCACACTATGGGTGTATGGGCATGTAAACTGGTGGTAAAGTTCTACCCTGTGTATGGTGCACAGGCAACCCCTCCATGAAAAAATGGCAGGGAGCCTTCAGCCGATGAAGTACAGGGGAGATGAGGCAGGGCCTCGAGCCTCCATGGGGCATATCTCAGATACTTTCTGTTATTAATTCAGCTACAGAACTGACTTCACTATCTGTGCTTGCATGTCCTGTGTGGTATAGTGTGCTCGGCCTGGATTGCAACTATCTTTATCATTAGCTTGATTCTTCTCAGGTGGCCCTAAGGCAGAATCTGTGCAGCACTCCGTGGCTGATATTGTCCCAGACGCTGCGCTTTAGGCATGCTGAAAGGAAAATTGAGGAACAGGCTTTGACAAATCCTTTGTGCTTAGAGACAAACCGCAATCAGCTGGGAGATGGAGGCAAATTAGTTTCCACCACTCTAACTGGCGAACGAGATGTGTGATGGTTTGTGGCGGAATACATTGTGCGGGCGGCGGAGTACTTACAGTCACCGTAGCACTGCAGGGCTCCCACTCGGTACGCAGCCTCTGAGCCAGGTCTGCTCAAGTCCCCGACAGCGATGCCCCGCACAGGTAAATGCTCCTTATGAGAGAGACGGCCTGTGTCATTAGCCCTGTGGTTCCAGAATCAGAGAGAGAGAGAAAGAAAGAGAGAGAAAAAAAACCAAGAAAGACTCTTCAATCAGTCTTGGCACCACCTCCTGCCAGAGATGACTAAAATAACCTTGTTTTTTTTATTATTATTATAAAAGAGCAGGGAGGAAAAAAGTGCATGCTGAAGAAGCCGATGAGGTCATTCTCTGGGTGCGATTAAATATTCATAGGCAAGGCAGATCAGGAGCTGTAAAAATAGATGCCTTATGTGCAGAATGTTTGGCACATATTCAGAAGCGAGTGAAAGATAGAGATAGAGATAGAGGGGGAGAGGGGGGAATTAGGAAGGGAGAGAGGGAGGGAGGGTAGAGGAGTTGTAGGGAGGATGATTGTAGTGGTTACCAATCGACTCCATCGGCATCGCAGTTGCACGAGTGCTCGGAATTGACGCAGTTCTCCCGCAGGCCACAGGCGCACTGCTGGCTACCTGGCGAAGCGCCGCCCCAGTAGGTCTGCGCCTCCCCGGCCCCGTCCATCCACCACGTGTACGGAGCACCCACTGAAAAAAAAAACCACCACCAAATACACATGAATTATTGACGGCTGATTCACTGCCAAGGCTCACGCATGTTTAAGGAGAATTTTTAAAAAGTGGCCATTACTATTTCATAGGGACCTCAAACCAGAGCTCTGCCAAATGCGGGTGCATGTGAGGTGCACATTGCATGACTCACGCAGATATGATGAATGTTCGAGAGGACACAGCTTGTGACAAGAAACAGATGTGCCCATCCAGGCACTGCAGCCAGTACACACAGAAGCTGAGTGCGAAGATGGGCGTGAAGCATAAAATCTGACGGCAGACGGCTCGGGATTAAACCGAGAACCGGAGCTACTTCTTTCAAATGAGGAGGGGAAAAGAGATTGGCATTGATTCGCTAGCCCATCACTTGTCTGCTCACGTTCATCCATCTCAACTTGTCTGTCTTAGAATTTAGCCGACACAGGCGCAGAGCACTTGGTCTCATTATTCTTCATTTGACATTTGGAGACATTATTTATTTACGTTTGACACTGTTTTCCTCTCCTCTCTTCTGGGCCAGCCCTAATGAGACAGCTAATGGACAGCAATTATACAACGAAGCTGCATGCCGCTGCGTAGCACGTATGTTTGAGGAACTGAGAAGAACAATTATCGTCGCTAATGAACAGCAAATCTGCAGCATACGTTTAAATCAAACAATGATGCAAGGTGCTACCTAGATAAAAGCAAATACGCTGCAAAAGTCAATCAAACAGACAAACAAAAAAGTGTGCTCTGCTCCTGCACAGCACAGCAAGGAAGAGCAGATTAAGAGAAAGGCTAAATTAGTTTGCAACAAAGAGCATAATAATCAATTTGCACTGTCTGCTTAAGCTTTCGTGAGGGCGGCAAACTTGCGCTAGATGTAGGGAGGTTTTAATAAGCGTGACCTTTACTGAGGAGGGTGGATCAATACTCTTAATAAAAAGGGCTTACCAGGTGTGTTTAAGAGGCGTGACTTTTTGCAGTGGTAGGAAAGTTCCTGCTCGCAGTGCTCAGCCTTGGTAATTATCGCCCGAAGCTGTTCCGCGTCGGCGGGATAGTTAAAGTAGGCTAAATGCTGATTTATCCCAGAGGACGATTTTAATTTGGTTAGCTCTGTGTTATTGTGTTGGATCACCATCCATGTTTTATCTGCAAAGGGAAGAGCAACAAAGATTGAGAGAGAGAGAGAGAGAGAGAGAGAGAGGGAGGGGGCACGAGGGTAGAGAGAGAGGGAGGGGGGTAGAGTGTGTGAGTGTGTGGGAAAGACAAGGGATCATTATACATAATTATGCAAATGATAAACAGATAGTGGGGAAATCATTGCGAGGATGAGACGCTTCCGATAAAAGTGCAGCGGCTGCTTCACAGGATCACGAGGCGACTCAATGACCCACACAGCCAGACACAACTCAATCTGGAGTAACTGCAAGCTATTATGGATGTCATAATAATGTCTGCATTAGTCCTTTGAAAAATACATTGTTAGGTACAGGGTATATGTTTTACGATAGTCTTCAAAACCACAATGAGATCAGATTATGTTGTAATTGTATGATGCCCTCAAGTAACTGATAGTATAACAAAGCTTGGTAATTGCATGGATATAATTTAGCTAAACAGAGCAAACGATGCTTGCAGGTTTCTGTCCCCACAAGGGATGCAAAGAAATACATGCATTGATTGCTTTCACTTTGGTGAACAGGACACAGCAAAGCAAAGACTACACAAAAAAGCGAAATATACTACTGTATATTTAATCTCATAATATGTCATACTGTATATTTCATCTCATACTGTCTGTTATACTGTATATCAATCTAATAATATCTGTCATACTGTATATTTAATCTCATACTATCTGTTATACTGTATATGTTGTGATCTTGAAATGATGAATTCATAGTATGACATGTACCTGTCATATTGCAGTAGATTCTCTGTGGGTTGATAGGGCCACTCCCATCAACATCGATGTGGTAAAACTCTGAAGTGTTTCCCTTGTGCTTGTAAGCCTCACAGGACTGCTCATAAATGGCTGCAGAGGTAAATAGAAATACAATAGCCAAGGTCAAGCGCTATTAATTTTACCATTTCAATAAACCAAGATAGGGGAGAAAAGTAAACACTCAATTGAACAACGGAGCCAACTTTTCTCACCCTGAGTGGAGTGTATTTATGAATGCTGGCCATAGCACAGAAAATAAACATTTACTATTTCATGGAAGAGGGAATCCTGTTTAAAAAAAAAAAATCTTCTGAAGTACCTTGAGCGAATTAATAGTGCTCGTCAAATTTTTAAAGGCTGCCTTTACAAGCCCACTCTGTCTCATTCAATATAGATGAGTATTGATTTCCTACTAATGCACTAGAATGGCCAATGTCTTGGGTTTCCAACAACCTTCTTATCTCCACAGACCCCTTGTAACAAAGTTCACGGATGACTGGACACAAGTGTGATTAACTCAGGTATTTAATGAAGAAAGTTGGGAACACAAACTGAAAACAGGAGGAATTATCAACAAGGAATCAGGGAACTAACAGATCAAAACTGGCTTATACTCTGAAAATTAATAACAGGCAAACAGAGCTTGGCATACATTCAAACAGACAGTAGACTTCGCAAAGAGAAACAAAACTCAGGGATTTAAATAGGCTACAAATGGAGACGGATGCAGAAGATAATCAGTGATCAGGCCGGTGATTAGTAGATCAGTGACGGTGACTGTGAATGGCTGGAACTGACGAGAAGGCAGGTGATGTCGTTGAGGTCAATACACTCGTAGGTGAGCAGCAAGAAAGCTCCTAGCTGACTGCGAATCACCATGTGCAGAAGTATCATGGATGAGGAGAGAACTTCGGAATGCTGGTGAGAGTTCTCTCCCATGGTGTGTAGGCCAACAACACTGTTTGGTGATTGCAAAGTTCAGCTTTGCTGGCCTCCACAGAGTTCTGGCCCATAATATTATATATATGCCTCAGTAATGAATTTAAGTGCTTTTCCCGAAGCGCATTCAATGCTTTCTGAACAAAATATGTCCAGTGACTAAGAGAGAATAGGTGGATACTACTGCATAACACTCTCCTAACAACTTGGAAGAGACGAGAGTGTCAGTGTGGTGCTGCGAATAGCAGATGGATTCTTATGACATGGCAAAAGATGCACCTCTTCAGCAATCACTGTTCCCTCTGTCATTATGGGAAATGACTAAGGTACAGCTGGGCTGTCAACTTTCACGATGACAACCTTCATGGAATAAATTATGTGGGATAGAGGGTTAGTGTCTGTGCCTTATAGGTCCGCGTGGAAGTTTTGCGAAAGGAAATTACATTGTACCGGAACAATGCTGTGATGATTGTTTTTATTCTCTCTTCCCCCTTCCTAATAATCATAGGCAATTTTACATACTACAAATTGTAAAGCGTATCAGTGAAACTGGTGTGACAGGCATAAATTAGCAAACATGAAATGGGAAAACGTTCGATGACAAGAAGTCCATAAAAGCCATAGCACTCCTATCGTATAAGCTCCTTACACTTTCAGAAAGGATTCACAGCTTCAGTAAACTACACTCAAAATCCTCTCTCCTACTCTTCCTGAAATGGTTTCAGACAAATTTCTGATGGCTGAAGGTCTAAACATAAACGTAATTGCAGAGACCGAAAGAAAGAATGGGTGAGCTCGGCTCCTCTCTGTTAGCCTCTCACTCTCCCGTCCGCTCGAGTGTGAAAGCGTTAAACGGCCGAGCGATTAGAGTTGACTGACAAGTGCTTCATTTCGCAGGAATGTGTTCCTCACAATTTCAGATGACACTGGACTTGGAGAGCCCCCTTTTTATCGCATCATTAAAGGTTCTTTCTTAATCCCCATCAATGCCAGAGCTTTGTCAAAGTCGGCTTTGCCTCTGTGGGTATTGCGGCTTCACAGAGATAAGCATTTGACCTTGAGTCCCTTTTAGCTGCTGGGAGGCTGCTTTGTTTAAGGGACAAACACAGTTGCTCACACAATACCAGCCTCTTTGGTTTAGATTTGGTCTGCTAAAGGACAGGATTCTCCATGTATTCTCTTTCATTCACTGGGTTGACCACTTCTCAAATCACTGCATGTCCTTTGACCTTTGTAGAGAAACTGTGGATGGCTTTGAAGAATCCATAGTGTGTTCTTTAGCTCTCTTCATTATTTTAATGCAAATCTGAAAGGGCCATTGAGGGGTTTAAAGACTTGTTATTGGTTGATAACGCATTCTTCTGTGGGAACCACTCTTTGTAGGACATTCACCTTTTTCAGAGAGCTCATGCGGTTCCCTTCTGTATAGGGATGTAAACTCCACAAAAGTCTAGTTCACTAGGAAGTGTCGTGAGACATCCCAAGGCACGGTGACAGCCAAATGCTCACCAGAGAAGACTTCTAACCCACTATCTGCGTCTCAGGCCCTTTCCCAAACCGGTCCCTAGACATTACCCCTTCATCACAGAGTGCCTCTCTGCATAGTCACACTGGCATCTGCATGTGGTACTCCAAATCAGGTCATGGAGAGGAGAGGGGGGATAAACAGGTAAAGTGAGGGATACCCTTGGCTCTCTCGACTGGAAGCATGAGGCATCTGTCACCATGACTACTGATGAACGCCTTGCTCACAGCATGGCATGCACAGCTGTTTTGTCATGTGCAGTCATTTTCTATTCTAAGCCTAATTAACTACATTGTCTTCTCAGTTGTCCCAGTAAGTTCTTAAAATCCACAAAAAGTGTAGGCCTATATGCCTGAAATTATTTATTGTAATTTTTCACTCTACAAGGTTATTATAGGTTTCCATTTTTAAATTCAAAATTATTTTTGTTGTTTGTTGTTTTTAATCTGAATTTTAGTTTGAGTTATTTTCACCAGTGGTGTCATTAGTTTCAGTTTAGTGTTAATTTCATGGACTCATTTCTATTTTGTTTTAGTTTTAGTAATTTTACTTAAGGACAGGATTAGTGCGGCGTGAAAAATAATGTACTTATCATTGAAGATATCACCATTTCAAGACTAAATGTAACTAACGTATGCAATAGGCTACATTTGTTTCAGACTGAAAGCCTGTTAAAGATGCAGTCCACGATTTGGTTTTGCAAAAGGTTGTTCAATAGCCAATCAAATTCCACCTCTCCCTTAAATGCTCCTGAAGCGCCTTGTTGATTGGCTGGGAATGTGTATAGCTTGGTCTGGGCCATTATGTTTGCTTTCCATTTACAGAGCCAGGACTGGGCTATGAACACTGGAGTTTTTCTGAGTACACACACTGAACGTACACCTAGAGGACCATTGAGGAGCAATTTCTGAATTTGACTGAATTTGAATATATATAAATATAAATAAATATTTCAACCATTTACTTCAGGCAAACAATATGACATGGGTTTTCACGCTACATCCTTTCCCATGGATAATGTGTATTCACGTTGATGGTAACATTGAAGGTCAACTTTGGGGGATGTTCCTCTTTGATTACCTGAATTTACCATGCATTCGCTTGCACTCACATGTTTTTTCCCTGACATATCTGACTTCTTCACTTGATAATAACTACTACTACTTCCATAAGTTAGTGAGTGTCGGTCCAGACAATTTTTTGTCTTTTTCAAATTAATTTTTTTAGCAATCATTATTAGTTTCGTTTGGGTTTAATTTTACACTTTTTCTTCAAGTAAATTATTTTATTTCAATTTTGCAAAAATTTCTCAAAACCATTTATTTTTGTCTTAGTTAGTAGTGCGTCTTAGTTTTAGCGTACGACAAAAACACTGCTCTATGTGCGCACTAATTGACAAAAAGTGATACATTCAACCTTGTTACTATAGTGATTTTCTACGAAGCCGAACAATGCTAAGGCAACACATTTGCTTGACTCTTCATGACATTTTCCAGATTGGGCAGATGGGATACTGGTGTGACGCTTCCTCCACTACGCTCCACGTGTTGTGTTCCCGTGGAGCGTTGTTGTGGAAGGCAGCACAGACGCTCGCTGTTTGAGGATTTTACAGCCCACTTGCCTCCCCCACTAATTGGTTTGGGATGGCCCTTAATGAGGTAGACCTACTACACGACACACAAATGGAGGCGGTGTGAGGACAGGAGTAAGAGGGGGCGGAATGAGATGGAACCTGAGATTGAACCTGATTCTGATTCTGATAGAGCTGTTGTACTGCTGTTGTTCCATTGTGTTGTCAGTTACTGGGTTCTCATTGACTCTCACTGAATGTGTAATTGTGTAATAAAATTGCATTTGTTTTCAGTTGTCTTCATTAACACAATCTAAGGTTAGTTAACTAAAACAGCCTTTTTTGGGTTTCTAACTTTAAATATTAGATCTTCAATATGTTTATTGGAAGTGCGTGCTGAAAACAGCGTATTCTATAGTTTGGTGCAACAATACAGACACATGGTTTGGTAGGACTGGTATAGGCCTTACAGCTGTGGCAGGTGGCTCCTTTGTATCCTGTGTGGGAGCAGTTGCAGTGGAAGGTATTCCAAGACTGCGTGCATTTCCCTCCATGTTCACAATAGCTGATAGAGCACCTGCAAGACAAACAGAAGCATATAGATTATTATTATTGACCAGGCTGGACATCTCATGTGGACATGAGGAAATGCAGAAAGATAGACAAACACACAACTCACACTCCAGTCTGAAGGCCGTGCCTAAAGCCCTTTTTATTCCCTTCGTCATTCAGAATTCACAAGCTTCATGAATTTGGTACAAAAGTTCACTCTTTACTAGAGGGCACAACTGAATAAACCATATAGCCTGAGATGAATATCAAGTATAAAACAAAACAAAAAAACACACTTTTATTCAGTTTCTTATCTCGCCTGCTGCCCTTTAAATTTGATTGCAAAATCCGGCAACAAAACATAAGATTACTCTCGAAATCTGCATGTTAAGAGCGGGAATGCTAATATATGATACTGACATGTTATACATTTACAATACAAGTTGCTGCAATGTGTAATTACATGTAATTATACATGTAATGTAATTTCAATTTATGTCCATGAAGTAACTCTTTGCTTTAACTTATGTATACACTGTAAAGGGACTTTGAGCTGTGGACTGTGATATCTGTTTTACCATAGGGTCCTGCTGATTGGTTTAATGTATAGATGTGTATTATTTTAGGCAAAATATCTGTACTATCCTCTATCGCCCCATCCCTAACACGCATGGTGGAAGTGACGGGTTTAGAGCAATTTGTTTAGAACGAGGCCAGTGGCCGAACGCCACATGAACTGACTGCAGATGACGTTAGATTAGAAGAGAAAAAAATATTAGTGTATGGTAAATGGCAACCTTTTATCTGAAATGTTTCTTTCATTTTACATTTTAAAAATGTCTGCCTGCTGAAAGCCACTTAGCATTGAAGGCACTGACATACAAGCACCACTATGCACTCCCCCTCAATCCCTTCAAACACTGAAAAGTTTAATAGCCGTAGTGCCTCGGAAATATTTTACTGATTCATTGACTCGAGATGGAAAAGAGCGCCAGTGCATTTTAAAGATTTAGATTTAGACATTTAAAAGCTGAAAGCATTGTACAATTATTCCTATATTTTGCTTTACATCTGCAAATAATTATCCTTGCAAATAGAGAAATAAATAAATAGGTATATACAGTAAATAAAGACTTAAATAAGAATAATACCATTTGTATTATATCACCTTATGAAGAAAGTGTCCATCCTCCACCGTCTTATAGACGCAATTTAAAATTCATCAAATTCAAGTCACTAATCCATCCCACCCCCCTATATCTGCTGACCATGCTGTGAATGGAATTGAATCCCTTAATATGGACTACCTATATATTTGGAAAAGATACCTTTCCCTATAATGTTCAACCCTCATACTGGCATTTCAGATCAATGGTCCCATCTAAGAATCTAAGAATATCACCTAAATACGAGTGCAAAACACTAAATGGGTATTACATTGCCATTACATGTTCATTAGTCCATTGTGGTCTGTGATTGTAGACAGCCATTGTGTGAGCCAGAGGAAACATTATTTAAATGACATAAAATCACATAAAACAGCCAAAATGGCGAAATAGGCATCTTGGAAAAATCATATTCCAGTGTATAATTTAATCCATTTATTTCACAACTTTTTATTCGCACTTTAGGGTATTTCATTCATGTTTTTTTTAAATGTTTTTACAGTTTATCTGCCATATGCTTGTTTTATGCTTGTGCTCTGACTCAATTTTATGATCTCCAATTTATATAATCTGTTCAAATTCCTCCATAAATAGAGCGTATTATACTGTAACTATTATTCCAGTAGCTGTAGCCTCTCATGAGCAATATACTGTGATCGATTGTGCATCTGTGCAGGAGTCTTCAGCTGAGGGCTGAGAAAGAGAGAACCCGATCTGCTTGAATCAGTGAGAGAGGACAAATGCGGGGCTCGACTTCACCAGGTGCGAGCGATATAGATTTACTGGGAACAGGGAATCTGTGCTGCGCCGCTCCGAGCTGAGCTGTGTGCAGTGCTGAGCGGTGCTCTCTGGCTCGACCACTGTCAGGTGTCTGTTTCACCGCTGGCTGGGTTCCCAGCACTGATCCCAGCACAGATCTATTGAGTTGCATCATGGGAAGCTGCGGGTGGTGGGGTGTGTGAGTGGGGCTTGGGGGGCGGGGTCCCCTGGCAGAGAACTGGCGCTGAGAGAACTCAGAGCTGAGTGTTGGGTTCAGCCAGGGGGATGCAACGACACCGGCTTACAGAGAGGGGACCTGAAGGGGGTGAGTCATCTTATACGCGTAAAGGATGACCTTTGTGCAGGTTGGCAAACACTTACACACACACACACACACTCAGAGAAACTGACACACATTCAGAGAAACCAAGACACACACACACACACACACACACACACACACACACTCAGAGAAACCAACACACATTCAGAGAAACCAACACACACATACACACCCCGACACAAAAGCGCACAGACACATGGACACATAAACACACACACTTGTTTTCAAATTGCATTAGAAAATGTGATCTGATGTTGCTGGCCTAGCTATATCCCTATCTGAGGGATACCTGAGATACTGAAGTAAAGGCTTATGACAGTATGGTGTGTTGCACTGTGTTAACACGGCGAAGAATGATGGGCTGGAGATTCATCAGGATAACATGAAAGGATGGGATGGACAGGTGAGGTGAGGTGGAGTCTGAAATGCATGTGGACAGTCGGTACAGCCAAATAGATGCAAGCTGAGAGAACAAGGCTTCAGTTCAAAGGAAGTGAAAGGGAAAGACAGTTAAACAAGCTGTCCTATCTTGCTACCATGCTGCTAGCCAAGCACCACAGAATGCAGTGTCTTCTCTTATAAGTACTGAATTCTGTAGAGCGATCGCACGCACACATGCACGCACACGCACACACACACTAGGGATGCAACGGTATATTGTCGAACTGTTTGGTACGCCCCATACAGTTCAATACGCACATGTGAACCTGTCAGAATTTCCCTGGAGCCTATCAGCGCTCTTTATGCAAAAAGGAGCTGGAGAAGAGAGGGGAAACTAAAAACAAAATGATCTTAGCTCCAACTTGACACTGGTGAACGCTAGCTAGACAGAGAGAAGCCACATCTTCGAAATCCGCTGTGCGGGAACGTTTTGGATTCAGCGTTCAATACGATGACGAGGATAAGAGGACTGTAAACAAAGAAGAGTCTGCACACATTGCTTTGCCACTGTTGGCTACTCGAGTGGAAACAGTTCTGACATGATGTCTCATTTACGTCGCCTTCACTCTGCCCTATACCAGGGAGAGCAAGGGGAGTTCACTTGTTAGCGAAAACACAACAATCTCCCACTGTTGCCTTCCAACAATAATTTGTGACAGATAAAAAAGAAAAGAAAAGAAAAAAGAAACCTGAGCGGCACTCGGAGAGCGCAGAAAAAAAATATGTACAACTACAGCAAATTTTGCAGACATTTAGAGCCGATTAACTTTCAGTTCCAAACCTGACATATAAACCACTGAAGGTTGAAATAAGACAGGTTTCTTTAGTGATTTTAGTGAAAAAGTAATTTGCATTGAAATGTGCGTGCTTATTGGCAAAATATCAATGTAGTTTTTCCTCTATTACGGGTGTATATATAAGTCATGTTTTTAGTCCATTGTATTTTGAGTGACACAGTAGTCTAGAGCATTTCCTGTAGTTATGGCAGCACAAGTCACTTTTGGGTGAGGTGTGAAGTGTTTTGGTGGTTGTAGCCCATTTTGCACGGAACCTTAACTGCGGTATCATGTGCATGTCTATTGGCAAAATATCAATGTAGTTGTCACTGAGGAGATGTAAGTCATGGGCTCTCAATGAGAGCAACTGGCCCAATGCAACTACAGACATCTACCACACTCAATAGTGGTATCTACAATCTACAGTACTGTGACAAGCTAACTAACAGATCAAAAAAGTCTGTTCCTGGCATCATGATTGCTGCTTGCATTGAAATAGGTGTGTAATATGGGGGATTGTAGGGGTGGATAAGATATTGTAAAGATTCAAGGTAAGGAGAGAATGTTTTTTTTTTTTACAGGAGTCTTCTAGTGGTAGTATCCTGAGCTTGTGTTTTAGTTACTGTACTGGAAATGAAAAACATCTGCACTCTTTTTATTCTACTATAGTATACCACAGAAATAGTAGCGCAGAGCTGTCATGAAGCATATTTCAGATGTACTTGTTTGGTATAACAATATGTACTGTAAAGAGTTTTTTCTTTCGTTTTGTTTCTTACACTGATCTATGCAAAAATAGAGGACACGGCAACACATAGTATATGTATGTTTCAATGCTTCAAGTTGTTTCTCTTTTTAGTCCATTGTATTTTGAGTGACACAGTAGTATTGCTAGGTGAGAGCATTTTCTATAGTTAACTGATGTGCTCAGGTGCGTGTTTGTAAAACACACTGTGTGAAGGGTTTTGAAAAAGTGGACATGGTATTGACACAAGTGTGAAAATGATTGTAAAAAAAAAACAATAACAGTGAGATACTGATCCGTGCCTGGCTGGCTTGTAGGTAGTTGAGACAGTGTGCACCAGCTTCCCACACACACACACACACACACACACACACACACACACACATACACACACTCACACACACACACACACACGCACACACACACACACACACACACACACACACACACACACAGACCTTCCTTCCCTATTGCCAGGTGGAGGTCAGAGCACTGTGGCCCCAATCTCAGAGAGGTGACAGGTCTGGCTGCGAGTCCCTGCTTGAGAGACAGCAGCAGCAGCAGCAGCAGGGTTCTCTGGCATCACTGTCCCCGGGCCTCGCTGCTGCCTGAAGCAGGTCTGCGGGGGACACGTCCTCTCCTCTCTGCCCTCCTGCCAGAAGCTCAAAGGTGGATGGCAGGAAATTAGGGGAGACAGCGCCAACCCCAAACCCCCCCCCCCCCCCCCACACACACACACACATCACCCCTTTCTCTCTCTCTCTCTTTTTCTTTCTCTCTCTCCTCTCTTTCTCTTCTTACAACTAGTCATCGTCCAGACCCGTGCAGAGTGCCTTGCTTAAGAGAGAGCTGAGAGCTGCCTGCCAACCGTGGCCGTCTGAAGGGCAGGATCAAGCCTGCTGCCCTGGCACTAAATGCCTTTCCCGGGCTAAAGGAACGGAATGTCAAACTCCGAAATACGAAATACAACGGACTAAACAAAATAATGTGATGAAAACACGGAAACAAAACTCACAACAAACCATCCGATCCAATATGATAACTAAATAAAAAAATAGATACATGCACGGCCTGTTCCTGCATAAAATAAGGCTTTTGAGAGGATGGCAGCAGGGCTACACACCATGCTGAGATTTTAAGAACCGAGCCAAAAAGAGGAAAAAAGCACCCCATTTCTTCATTAAAAAAACCAACAACAACAACAACCAAAACACCTCCACGGTCTAATAAACTAGCCTTTCAGATTACACCATTGTGGTAAGGATATAATAAGCCGCTCTCAGGAATTAAACAGAAAGCGTTGTTAGTTTTAAAAATGATCCGTCCTCCTGTTCAGTCCCCTCAGCTGCTCAACGCCATCATGGAGATAGAGTCCCTGTGTGTGGTGGGCTCAGTGTTAGAGGGAGGTAATGGAGACGGTGGAGACAGAAGCAGAGCGTGTCAGGGGAGGCATTATTTAATTTTATCCTCAACGCTTGCCATTTACCCACATTCATTTATCACAGGAGGTCTGGTGTCCCACTCTGATGTCTCTCACACTGACTGGATCAGCGTGAGAGGAGCTAAAAGCAACCCCCCCTCCCTCTCCTCTGTACACAGACAAACACACATCCCCTATTGATGACACACTAACACAGACACACACACACACACACACAGACACATACACACACACAGACACAGACACACAGACACACACACACATACATACACTCTAAGCATCCCTTTATATATCACTTCCCTCATCTCCTGTGACACGCTCCAAAACTACAGCACAACACGACCGTTTGTATTTATCCTGGGTGAGATTGAAGTTACATAACCACAGGATGGGAGAGCGCGCTGGTGTAGGGGAATACAACGGGGACTGGGGTTTGTGTGTTTGGGGGGAGGGAGTGGGGGGTGGTGGTGCAGACAAGTATACAGGTGTCTGAGATGAAAAGATGGGAAAAAGTGTAGGCGAGGCAGAATTCACCTGAAAACTCTCTCTCTCTCGCTCTCTTTCTCTCCCCTCTAAATATTCTTAAGCTTAAAGAATATGACACAGTCAGCAGCCTTGTCCACCGCTATTTTTCCATTTTTCCTCGCAGTAGCTTTACATGACGCATAAATGCATGAGCCGAGGTACACAGCTTTTACATTAACCTTGGACATTTAATGTGACTCAGACTGCTCTATCTGCACTTCCACTTAAACACGGCGCGACCGCATCCGCGCTAGCGGTCCATTTGGTGAACCTGGGAACAGAGACACAGCACAGGGTGTTGCGTTTCGAGCTACAGACCACAGAGGAGAGTGCTAATTAGAGTGGCTAATGGTGTTAATAGACTTCTCCTTACATGGTTAGCTGCCGGACGACGGAGCGGGATGAAGGCTGGTGTGTTTTACAGGGCTTTGTTGCCTCTAGGCCAATGCTGACTGCGCCTACTATCAGGTCATTTGAGAAATGAGGGAGTACGGTGGTAAAGAGAGAAGGCAGGGAGGAGGGATAGTGTGTGTGTGTGTGTGTGTGTGTGTGTGTGTGTGTGTGTGTGTGTGTGTGTGTGTGTGTGTGTGTGTGTGTGTGTGTGTGTGTGGGGGGGGGTGCTTGGAGGTGGAGAGTCCTCCCATGCTGCACTTAGCTTTGTTATGGGCACTCGCTGCTCTGTCTGTAAAACCCCTACCTGACTTCAAGAGGTAATGACCCCCTATGGAACCTCAAACCCTGCACACTGCCTCCTCAGGTTTCAGCAGATCTGTCTCTCTCTTTCTCTCTCTCCCCATGCCTCAGTTTCTTTCATTTCGCTGTTCTTCTGTCTCCCCTTTTACTTTTATCTCACTCTGCTTTTCTGGCGACTTACTTATTTTATCTCCGTTACCTCCTCCTGTGTGTCTCTCTTACTATTTCTACCTCACCACATCCCTGTTTGTTATCTTTCTTCTCTTTTCTATCTATTTGCCCTTCTCTATTTACCTCCCTTTTGGTCTTCTTTCCTGTGTTCCTTTCTCTATCAGTCTCTCTCACTCCCCCTTCTCCCTCCTTCCATTTCCCTCTCCTCTCTGTCTCTTTCATTGTCTTTACCACACTCCTCACTCTCCCTCCTCTCCTCCCTCTCTCCCCCCTTTTCTCCCTCTGCTCTCTCTCTCTCTCCCCCTCCCTCACTGCTCTCCATCTGTCTCTCGCGCTCGCTCTCTCTCTCTTCCGCCTGCAGACTCAATATCCTCCCCTCTGCTTTAATGAGAGAGAGAAACTGCTGAGATGATTTTCAGCCTCAACTTCTTCTGCTCACAAAAAAATATTAAGCAATAATAACTGCAAGACAGAGAGCTGGAGTTACATTCACAGTGCCTGTGTGTGTGTGTGTGTGTGTGTGTGTGTGTGTGTGTGTTTGTGTGTGTGTGTGTGTGTGTGTGTGTGTGTGTGTGTGTGTGTGTGAGTTACATTCACAGTGCCTGCCAGCTTCTTCACTTCTTTATGTTTTCAAAAGCCACATTAACGGGCAAAAACACAATGGCAGGAGGATTTTTTTTCTCTCGTCAAAACGACTCCAATGACTATCGTTTACAGTCTACACCCTAAGTCACGAAGGCCTTCCTCTCGTGTGAGGGAGCTGGCATCAGTGCAGCACCGTGAGGTCGAAAGAGAGACAACGCGGCGGAGGCGTGCGGCAGGCAGACATCAAACCGAAACGAGCAACACTGATTTGATGAGTTGTTCATTAGCACACCGGCGATGTTCGAAAAGCCCTCCATTTCTCTCTTGATTACACAGGGCCGGGCTGTTTGCTAAGGCAGCGCTGAGCCATAAGAAGTTGATAATTGTCATATTAATTGTGGCTCCAGCCGGGTCTGCAGTCAGATGGGCAGAAATCAATTTGTTTTGCTGCTGTTTCAAGGGCAGGATGGAAACAGAGAGAGAGAAAGAGAGAGAGAGAGGAGAGGAGAGCGGAAAGGGGGGGGTGGTGGTGGGGGGCTGATGCAGAGTTAAACTGACACTTGCGATAGGAGCACTTGCAGTTATCGTCGCCATGATGAGTTGAGTGGCGATGAGAAAGATAACGAAGAAGAGCCATGCGGTAAACACGGTGGATTGGGTTTCGTTGGCGATGGCGATAAACAACATTCATTAACACGGGTAATTATAAAGTTCAGTAAGCAGGAGAGAGACCCACGCCCAGCTTTTGATGAGGTGCAGATCAGCGGAAGATATGTGTTGGGTTGAGGGAGGAGATCACACGCTCTATTTCATAATGCGTTCAGTCTACTAATATATTCCCAACAGGGTCAGCGTGCAGGCTGACAGCTGCATCAGTCAAACGTGGAGGGTAAGTAACATGATATCAACGCCATCCACCTACCTGTCTACACCTGTTTGCACTCGTTAGCACATTTGTTATGGTTCGTGCAAAAAAAAAAAAAGGCACAGGCGCACTTTGGTGGATGGACAGATCAAAGTGGAGATATGTGTGATCCTTTTCATGCACATAGACAGAGGATATTGCCAATTTTTCAGGAGCAGAGGACAAATTGAATACATGAGGGCCTTGTTTAACAGGAACATATGGAGTGGTGGAGCACGGAGCACAGGAACTAGGAACAGAGGAGTGATGAAGCCTTCGGATTGAAAGGCGACTCAGAACGCACCGGAGCTTCAAAACGTAACAAATCTAATACTACTGGGGAGTGTCACGATGATTATTTCCAAAGTATGGCCTCTGCTGCACAATAACACAGAATTTCACCGGGGACACGGAGAGAGTTGTTTGGGCTGATTCTTCTTCTGAGTGAAGGGCTTGGACGGTGTAATCTGTTAGGTTTTCATTGGTGTACAAGGTAAATAAATTGTGTTGTCAAAAAAGTACATCCCTCCCACAGAAAACTTTCCTCATAATAAAGTTTGATGACAAAAAAGGCACACAGTATCTCTCAAATGAAGTAATCAGAGAAATCTTTCCCCCTGCATTACACTGTTACAGCGATGAATGGTAAGCCAACCAGCCAGCGACAACTATTTCAAAACTGAAAGAGCAACTTTCAGCGAATTAAATTTACAACCAAGCCAGGAATTAGCTTTTTATTGATCTGACTGAGCTAACAAAGAAAAAGATCTGAAGGTTTAATTAGTGGTATCTCCTCCATTTTTGTCTTCGTTTTGGGTATATCTGCTTGAGAACAGCACATACCATCTGGTAACAGTTCTGAGGAAAGGATTGAGTTTATCTCCAGGAAGCTGGTTAATGGGGGAAGAGCCAGCGGTTGAGTCCGCACTCACCGATCAATGATTCCACACATGTCCATTTGCAGATCGCTGAAGTTTCCGAGGGACATCTGCTGCACCTTGATTAAGTCCACCTCCTGGTCGCCTGTGCGGATGAGCCTCATGCATCCTTGGAAAACACTGAATGGGTTTCTGCATCTGTGATTGGCCAGTTTCTCTTCTTCTGGGCAACCTGTGTCACAAATCAGCCCATAAATATACAAAACAAAAATGCAGTGTATACTACACTACACAATATACTGTATACTACAAAAATCCTGAATATAAGTGAGTGACAAGAGAACATTGAAAATATGCCTAGGAAGTGAGGGAATTCTACATTTTTGTCAGAGTTATTTTGAACAGTTTCGTCATCCCAATACGATTATACAGTCCCTGAGCCACACGGCACTGGATGGGGTATAAAATCAGCTCCTGCTTTGCTAAATTACCAGAGGAACTGAACCATGTGTGCTGTATAATTAAGTGTGTGCGACCGTTACCGTTCCAAATCTCTAATTAGGAAGTAATCAGTAAAGCCAATACCATATTACAAGAGTCAGCTTGCAGGTGATTCTAATCAACTACGTGATGGAGTATATTCTGCTGTATGAAACCGTTTAAGACAACTACATTCAATATCACATACAAAAACACCACTGGAAATACTGTGGTGGTTTGAAGGACCATTTGTAGTCATACTTTGGATGAAAATGAGAGAGGAAAGTTACAAATTACATGTAGCTATCACACTTGTTACAAATAGCATAATCAATGTTTCTAAAAATGTCATGAAATTAGTCATTGCGTAAAATGGAGAGGTATGTGATAAATGAAGAGTGTCCTTTTTTTAGTAGACAATTCTAAAATGGCATTTCTTGTTTCTCTCTCACACATGCACAATTGTATCAGTTTACTTTTGTTTTTTGCCCTCACTAAGACACAGGAAGGAGCAGCAGTTCCCCCTTATACACATAACTGTGTTGACACAACCCCCCTAACACACACACACACACACACACACACACACACACACACACACACACACACACACACACACACACACACACACACAGACAGACACACAGACACACACACACACACACACACACACACACACACACACACACACACACACACACACACTCACAAAGAGACACAGAGAGAGGCAGTGAGATATCTAGACATACCCGACACAAACAGCAGTGTTGTCCAGTACACACTCACACACATTTTCTGCTTGCTACTCACATTGGAGAACCGTGACAATGAGAATGTGTACCTTTCAAACATCCACTACAGAGGGGAACACATCAAAACTGAGCTTTTCTCTTAGTTTAAGTGCAGACAGGTAGAAAACAGGTTGGGGAATGGGAGCGAAAAACGGCTCATTTGAAGAAAAATAGTACAGACATTTGATCTAGTAGTCAGACGTTAATTAAAAGATTTCACCACAGCGAGGTTTAACTTGAAGGGACATTAAAATGCACTGAAATCTATTGATACCAACAGATGACATCTCTACTTTTAATACTTTTCACAACATTATTGCCAAGTTCCACAGAAATCATCAACTCTATATAGAAGTGGATGACGATATATGAAGATCAATACAATATATTGGTTGACATGGTTCACCAAGAAATGCACCCTAGGCACATATACACCATCTTCTCCCCTGAATACTAACAAAACCCCAGTGTTTCCAGGAATAGTAAGAATTCTCCTCAAAATTGTGTTGGATTTAAGAGAGAGATACAACTGTGGCTCACTTTACTTTAAAAAAGGGCCACATTGTCTGAGAAAAAAATAGGTTATGAATCTACTTTTGGGCTGACATTTTGAGTACTAACCCCCAACATGTCTGAAGTCTTCGACTTCAAGGCCCTTTGCTTCCTGCTTGTCCTTCTCTATGAATCCTTGATGCCCAGAGAGAGCACGAGGACCAAAGCACCGGACCCTGAAGAGAGTGCAGGTACTCCATTGGGTATAGATGAGTCAATAAACTCATATGATAAGATTTGACTCAGTATGTGAGTCATCAATCCAAAACGTTTTTCTCTCCATGTGGTGTTAAAGCAACGGTTTCAAACTGTTAGGGAACTTTTTTGTACCTGCTAGGGAAAAAAAAGGTTTGCTGTGGCCCTGTAAAGTTCCTCACAACAAGATGGTAGGCAGACAATAATGAAAGGCATTCCACCCCCCACTGTCACCCTTGTTGTTGGAAAGTGTCCATTGTCAGTGTGTAGGTGGTGATGGAGTAACACATGGCCGTGTGTTCTTTACAGCAGGTCTGAATTGGCTTACATTTACATTTAGTCATTTAGCAGACGCTTTTATCCAAAGCGACTTACAAGTTTGTATATACATTTTACATCTACACTGATGGCACACTGCACATCAGGAGCAATTAGGGGTTCAGTGTCTTGCTCAAGGACGCTTCGACAGTGGGAATCGAACTAGCAACCTTCTGATTACTAAACGACTTCTCTACCTCCTGAACCACTGTCGCCCCGCTTCCGGGCAGTGTTCGAATACGTGGGAGCCAGAGGGGGCCGAGCCCCCATAGAGTGAGGACTAGCTCCCATGAAAGCAACAAAGTCAAAAATCTGAAGGGGGTCTCATATCTGAAGGTGTCTGCCATATGTGACATTGTAATTTAATGTTAAATAACGCTCATTATCCGTCCCTGTGTGGTCTCTTACCATTAAAAACGTTAAATTAAAATAGGATACCATACCACGGGACATAGCCAGACCGTAGCCTACCTTACGCTCATGAACGCAGCATGAATGCACTTCACCACCACGCCACTAGGCTAGAGCAAACCGCGTAGTAGATACGATCAATTTGATCAGGTCATAAAGTCAGAAGAAGTCGTGTGCTTTTAGCTTAACATGCTTTTGAGATAAATATATCTACATCTACGTCTAAAAGAAACATCACGGTCAGTTATGCCACTGAAAAAAGGCCACCGGCGCCAAATTCATATTCTCAAACAATACATTCCCAGCCAGCTGAGAGCAGGGCAGTTTGGTCTGTTTTGTCTCCGTAATGGTAGGACAATGCCTTTATTCATTTCTGCCAGATAGTGCATTTTCCCTGTGTTCAAGTTTAGGACGACGACATGCATTTTTATGTCGTCTTCAAATGAGTATTTCATTGCATTGTGAAATTGTGAATGCCAAGACTAAATCTTTTGGTCTATTTCTTTGTATTTCGAAATTGATATATATATATGGACTATTACAATCAATAATATATTGAAATTAATTAAAATAAATCAATTTCTGTACAAAAATGTCTCTGTGTTGTGTGCGTGTGTGAAGTTATATACAGCCTATGCCTACCATGCGCAAAAGCGCTGCTCGCGCCTAGGCTATTTAATTGTATAGCCTTGGTAGGCTATGTTCGCGGTGCGCCAACTTTTGAGATAGAGACCCCCTTAGAGACAAAAAGATAATTCGAACCCTGCTTCAGGGGATTAGGGCGATGATAACAAGCTACACTCCAGCATTGATACATTCATCACAACACTTTCATTTCTAGGACTCGATAAAAGGCTGTGCTGGAGTCAATTCATTTATTTGTTTAAGATGAAATGGTGCGAAAGATACACTGTAATGAAGAAACTGCATCGCATTTTCTAATTTTTCTGCTTCAAGATATGGTCAACAAGGGGAACAAATAAAATATATTCGCCTTGACACAAGACTATTGGGGGATATTATGGCAGATGGGGCAGAGAAATAAGCACTGGAGCGCATTGCTTACCCACGGTGTTACATCTTTGAGACATGATACACAAAACATCTGGCTGGAGATAAAAAGGACCTTAAGATTAGGGGGATTACAAATAAGAGATGTTGGGATAACATGCATACATAATCTCCAATTAATCACACAAGAAGAGGGTGGAGGCGGGTGGGAAAGGTGTGTTGCTCCAAGTGTGTTCAACCCACCTCCAAAGTAGAGCTGGTTCTCTGGGACGACAGGGAAGGAGGGGTTGGCCTGCGCTGTGCTGCCGTCCTCTCCGTCCACCGTGACGCTGAGACGACCCCTCCTGCCACTCAGATACACCGTGTGCCACTGGCCGTCATTCAGGCCCGAACCTGTGAAAGGAGATCACAGCTTCAGCTCTTACTGTGTCTCACAGTTATTTCATGACAGTTCTCAACTACTTTTGGACTCTTGCTTTGTCATTTTCCACTTCTTACAAAGATTTATAGGTGGTTATTTAATCTGGAGCTCTCAAAGACAGGAATGAATTAGATGTGATGAGAGAAACCGATACGTGCATGTTAGTTATATGAATTCTTCATTTCACATTAGATGAGATCATTGCCACATACAACATGCCCGAAATGATCCTGATTTAAGTATTTTAAAAGCATTTTTGTTAAGTGTTACAACTAGTATGTGTTCAAGTTTTAAAGGTGCAGTCCGTGATAGATTCTTATAATGAGTTCTGTTTATGTTTAATATGTTTGTGCTTCTTCATATTGACTCATTATGACAGGAAATAACCAGCTAAACATGATTCAGAAAAAAAAACCTTGGTAATAGTCACAGAGTAGATAGAGTAATCACGGAGTAGTGTTTCTTGGTGCTTAATAATGTTGCAACGAGCTACATCAGTTAGAACACTATTGATTGTAAGAATGTCCTGCATTAGTAACTACTACAGCAGTAACTATGGGATTTCCATCAAGTCCTCACAACTAGACAGTGGAATTCTGAGGGAACTAACCTGCAATGATGTTCACCAGGACCCGTCCAGCCTTGTGGATCTGCAGCCTGACTTGTGCCTCACTCAGATACAGCCAGGTGCTCCCGGCCTGCTGCTGGAGGTCAAAGGTCAGGAGAAGGCCAGCCTTGTTCCACGTCCTGAACTCTAGGCTGATGGAGAGTTCATCGCTGGGCATGCTCAGGGGAAGCTGGAGGAAGCTTCCGGCGCTCGAGAAAGTTACTGGCACATCTACGGGCTCGGAGCAGGTGAATGAGACAGCTCCCTGAGGAATAGCGTGGGTGTTGAAGAGGCCAGTAAATGTACAGAATAACAGATCACTCAACTGTAGCTCAGTTATAAATAGTAATTTTCAGTCCTCGAATACCAGTGGTATTTCAAAGAATCCACAGAGATTCATAAGATTTCTAGGAAAAATGACTTAATATGTTCAAAGCTAATGGTGATATTCAGTAAAGCATCATTTTGCAAACGCTTTCATCTAAAGCACCTTGAAGCAAAAGTATACATTTTGAGAGTAGCCTATGTGTGCTTCTTGGGTATGAAACCTGCGGCCATAGTGTTATTGTCACCTGCACTACCAGCTGAGTTACAGGAATACAAATCTGTAAATCCCGGCCAAGTCTTCAGGACTTAGTAGGGCATCACTGCATTAATACAGCTTCAAATAATGAAATAATGCCAAAAGTAACAGTCCCATAACACAGCATGAGCTGACACATCAAAAATTAATTATCAACGTAATTATTCCCCGCACAATTAATTCATGAGATCAAATGGTGTTATCTGCACTCCTGAAACACTTCCCCCTGTTACAGTTGTACCAAGAGTCAGGCAAGTATTTATCAGTCTGATCTGATCGTTTTACCTGATTTATGATCTCTTAAAACTTTCTTTACAGGTCTGCAGAATCTACAAACTCTGTACATTGCCGTCAACTATGTTTGAAAAACAGTCAATTTTTACTCATGGTCATTTCTAGCTTGGTCATTTTTATTTAAGAAGGTTCCCTCAGTGGACAGGAAAACGCAATGCCAGGCTAGGCAATAGGTTTAACCCAGCAGTCTCTCATTGCAGACGCAGAAGCCTCTACACCCACTATATTTTCCCCACAGAGCTCAGCACAGCATTTTGTCCTCATTGCAAATTCACCCCAATCATTGGTAAACAGCTCACAGCATCTAAGCCTATTTGTTTTGTGATGGCTTTGAAAAATCAAAGGAGTGAACATCTGCTCTCACTGATGGAGTATCCTCAATAGGTATCCAACTCCCTTATCTTGGCTAGCGTACTGTTGTTTTTTAAGAACTCAGGGTTATTTTTGGAGAAATGAAAGTGACTGGCCGCCATTTAATCTTCATGTGGAAAAGTTACTCATTTAAAAGAATGGCACACTGTAGACAGCGGCTCTGCACAATGCCATCGAGGGCATTAATAAAATATGAGATTAGATCAAACAGCAGGGAAAGAAAATTAGTCTGACAGAGAATACATTACTACAAGTCAAAGTACCTTCCGCTCACATATGATGGTGAGGTTGTCTGCGTGGCTGAGACAGCAAGACTAACGCTAGAGCTGTCGACACTGTTTCTGATTATCTGCATGCAGGTGTAACAGTGTGAAACTCTCTTCAGGTGTTGGCTGGGCTGTACTGGCTGCCTACCGTTATGGAGACGTGGCGTCCTTCTTGGGCCAGGTGGACGATGTTCATATCATTGTACAGCACATTCTCCATGCAACCGCGGAAGTTCTTCCTGGAGAGAGTTCTCGATGCTGAAGGACCTGACACTCCACCGAAGCTAATCTTGGAAAAAGAAGAACATGCCTTGTTACAATCTCCCAAAGTGACCAAAGTATCCATTCTCCTTTTTGTATTTAAATAAAATGTAAACACACATGAGCAGACACACACACACTCACAGGAATGTATCCATGACAGAAGAAATATAATAGACTTGCATGATCGTAGGGATGGCCATGTGAACCAATATAATTGGTTACATCTCCTCCCATCTATACAATTATGAACCTGAACTATGAGAGGAAAAACGTATTTCTGCTCTAGTCGTTATACAGAGTAAACCCTGATGTATAGCTGATGCCAACAGATTAGTCCTTCTATAACCTTCAGTTTAATTAAACCATTCCTTCAGGTTGGATATTGTTTAATTAGTAACCACGGTAATGTCCCTAATAATAATCCCTGATGTCAAGGCTGGCATCTGAGCCAACTGCCATTTTTACCCTGACCCATTTACTGTACTGTATGGAGAGACAGGGAGGGAGGGAGAGAGACCCAGGCAAAGAGAGCGAGAGAAAGAAAGAGCTAGTAGACAGAAAGAGAGAGAGAGGGAGAGAGGGAGAGAAAGAGAGAGAGAGAGCTTGGAACAAGGTGGTGTTTGTGGCTTTGCCGGGAATGTGTGGAATGATTTAGAGACGGGTCATCAACCAACAAAACACCTCGCTAATGTCAGACAGACTCAGGTGGCCAGGGACTTGGAGCTGCTGTGTGCTTTTGTCCACAGTGAAGTTGAGGTGCCTGCTAACACGCTCGATCGTGACCGAGTGCCAGTGCTGGTCGTCCAGGAGGCTCCCGAGCGACATGGAGGCGTGAAAGTCAGGAGACGGACGTTTGCCTAGGTTGAGAGTGAAAGAAAAACGAAGATGTGGTCAATGCCCCCAGAAATGTAATGGGTGGCAACATTTTTCTAACACAAAGTTAAAATCTCTCCTCTCTCTCTCTCTCTCTCTCTCTCTCTCTCTCATACACACAAACACACACATAGACACACACACACACACACAAACACACACAAACACACACACACACACACACACACACACACACACACACACACACACACACACACACACCCAAACATGAAAGAGCTAAACAAAGCCATATGCCATTTGAGAATAATGCTGCTTGCTGCTCAGAAGTACATGATTGAAATGGCATTTAGATTGTGATCTATGAATTTCTTAGAATCCATTTAAAAAGGAAGGGGGTAAGATAACAGCATTTAAAAAGGAAAAGCGTACATTTGTACCCTGTACAAAATGAGTATAATTACAAAATTCTGGAATATGGATTCAACTGTCGGTGCAATCTGTCTGTCCCTGAAGCCAAACCACTTATCCCTTTTGTAAAATCGCTATGTGTCCCATACTCATAAACAACAAAATGTTTTGGTAATAATTTCTTTCCAATGGCGGTCGTAAACTATTCAGCATCACCCCGCAATACCTCCAAGGTGTTGTGTTCCTTTCTCCCTGTGTAGTCTCTCTCCAGATGCTGAGAGGAAGGGGGAAATAAGACAGAAATATGTGGTAATAGCCTAATTAGACCTGATGTCAGAATACCACAGCCAGAGGATGATAGGATACTCATCAAAAAGCCCTTAGAAACTCATATACCTCCACACCAGTAACCGTGCTTTCTGTGAACCCACCCTGCAGCTGTACTGTCTATGTTACTGATGCTGTTATTGATCCTGCCAGATACACTATTGCAAAAAAAAAAAGGGGATGCTGTTCAGGTGTATTTATCAGTAAAAAATACACAGGGTTTAATGGAGGGTTCATCATGGTTCTAATAAGGAAATAACAGCATGACACAAGAGAGGAGAGAACAAGTCTCCAGGTGCTCCTCTCCTCTCCTTTCTCTCTCTCACTCATGGAAGAGAGCCTCTTTCTGTGTGACTCTAATGCAGATTATCTCATTACACCTCTCCTAGACAATAATTGACGCACTCAACGGCAGGATGGCAGGCCCCACAAAACAACATCATTACATACCATCTTCTGGGCCGAGGAGCCATCACTTTTTTTGCGGGGATTGCATAAATAACAAGCGCTGGAAGGATTACCGCTGGCTCTGCATGGGAACATGCTGTTCGGTAAAAACATCTATTCAAAATGGCAGCCTGTACGTTTTTCTCAGACATAAAGCTTTCAAAAACATCCAAATCAAAAGTTTGTTTTGAGAATTTAAAATAAAAGCAGTCCCTTATCCAACCAAACACAAGGAAATAATGAGTCCATCAGTAAAAACAAATCAATCAATTGATAAACCTTCAAGTATAGAGTGCAGAGATAGGAGGGTCCACCTCAATCAATTAATTGTGTTGTTTAGTGCAATGATCACTGTATCAGTGCCATGCCGTTTCATCAAAAAGGTCATATTGATCCACACACCAGATGGCATCTACGCCACGACTTATTTTCCAAAGACTTGGAGAAGTATCCTCCATCTCCTAGGAGCTCGATACAAACCCAAGCACGGGGCAATTAAGGTACGTAATATTCCCTGGGTTAACACAGCCCTGTGGTCATAAATGTATTTGTTGCTGCTCGGAATGACCTCTTGTGTTTCTGTGCCCGATAAATATTACTGTGCCAGTGAAGAATTGGGGCCAAATAGGAGTCGCTGAGGCACAATATCAACAGACATTTTGATGAATGTAAACTACAGGAAAAATGAAATGGTTTCGGATACCGGGCATAAATCTTCGTGACGCTATTTATTTAATTCATTTTCTCCTGTGCTGAGGCAAGTGCCTGCCAACAATGAGCATCTGTCCGCACTGTATACCAGGACCTCGATTCAGCAGCCCTTTTGAAGGGAACTGAGACGCGCACCAACACAAGTTCTGCTGCTTTAACACTACCAGTAGCCTCTGGTGCAAGACATGACTGGTTCGAAGAGGTCTCTCCAGGTGTTTCTATACTACTTTAGAACCGGGAAGAATATTTTCTGCTTTGCCACAAAAAGAGAAATTCTCCCTTTTTTCTCCCCTTTTTTTTACCCGTTCCAAACTCCCTCGGCTGTAACCTTAACCCCACACATCTCCCTTGAGTGTAAAACATAGAGGCTGTCTGTTGGTTGGATTCTGAACCCCACACAGCAAGGGCTTTGAAGTGTGGTGCCCCTACGGTGCTCTGAAACTCTGCCTCCCTAACAGCCTTGGCAGAAACTGATAAAGGAATGACCAGCCATCTCAGTCGGGGGAAAATACACACTGTCTTTGCTGGAGAGGAAACAACCTGACAGCATGTATTGCAACAGTTACAATTGGACGAAGCCATTTAATGTACCCACCTATTGTACGGGCAAATATACCATGACATTTTTCAGCAGGAAATTAGAGAGAGTGGCCAGCGGCAGGTGGTAGAGACACTGTAATCAATGGGAAAATAGTCGGACTTGCAAAAACAAGGATATTGGATGGCCATGAAAATGCAACAAAAGACAGGGTGAAGATGAAATCAGACAAAAAGCTGTAATGATAATATTTGATAATGATTCACAATAATAATTCGTCAAAAAAACTGCAGTCTGTATTTCAGTGCCTGAATCAACCACACACTGGAGGTAAATGTCTGAATACATCCTGTACGGACTCCTTGTCCTACCCAACTGACTTGAGATAAGAAATGGAAATTTTAAGCTCTCTGAAAAGTGCCTTCGTCATGCTGACATTTGTGAAAAGTGCAATAATAATGAAATTGAACTAAAAGGAATTAAACGTCCTTCAGTTGATATGCCATTTGCCCTTGACTTATTTTATTGCACTACTGTCAGTGCAGGTGGCACCTTGAACTCCCACAATGAGAGAATTTATCTCCACATTAAGGAGATAAAGCAAGCCATTCCACAAATACGCCGGGATCATTGAGAATGAAGAGAAAAAGGAGCCATGCATATAGATAGACTTTAGGACATTAGTGCCAAAGCGCAGAGGGATTTAAAATATATTGTCTTTGATCTTAGATGGAGAAGTCAGAGCAATGGCTGACACAACACAACCAATTAATTTCAAAATGAATGCCAAACATAACGAGAGATTTTACTCAGCCTAACACAGATATTTAGGGGAAAACACAGGTGCTGTGATGCAGAATGACGTCATCCTAGCATCAGCAAAACCTTTGCTGTGAAAATCAATTTTTTCTTTACATACATATGGTGTATGTCCAGTACATATTTATGCCTGTATGAATGTATGTTCAGTGTATACATCTATACATAATGCAGAGTGTATTTAAGCAGTGAGGTATGATAAATGTACATGAATATCTACACATCTGATGGAGGACAGCTCTGAAAAACCGCAATAGAAATTGCTGAAACCAGGAAGAGGAAATAAGATAGGCAGGAGGACGAAAACGAGAATAGAGCAAAGCAAGAGAAAATGATGGGAAAACAAACAGAGAGGAAGGATGACAGGTAGAGAGAGAGAGAGAGCGATAGAGATAGATAGGGAGAGAGAGAGAAAGAGAGAGAGACGGGGAAGCATGAGACAAACGCTTTGATTGAGGCAATAGCACAGCTCTTTTGTCAGTCTGTACCCCTATCAGCACGAGCAGAGTAACATGCAATCTCTCGTCCGTCATAACAACGGATGGTTTTAATTTTCACCTCTCAGTTTCCCATTTGCTTGTTAAGGGAGAAAAGAAAAAAAACGATGGAAATGCACCAAGTGAAACACTTGTCAAGACCAGACCTGTCTAAACCCAGCACAACATGTTCCAAATCTCTGAGTTTTGGGTTGGCATTTTCGGATTCATTAGATGCCGGTGAATGGTTTGGCACATCTCTAGCCTAATAGTAGTTGTACCAAACAGTAGCAGTTTCAAGTTCAAGTGGTTTTAAGTAACAAGTTTTTACAAAGGACTGAATTATTTTAGCTGTAAATATCAGTTTTACGGTAATATTTCCTCTGCAGTAGCATACCCATTACCCTGTGAAACGCAAGTGACAAGTAAATGACCAATGGGGAGGGTATAGAACCAACCATGTAGCCAACTGCTAAAACTAGAAACTTGACATCATGAGAGCCAAAGGATCTAAATCAGATGATCAATGCAGATGCACTAGAGCTGACATGGAAATTGCATTTTGGTTACTATGGTAGCCTACGTAAGACTTTTCAGTGTGTTTTCATACTAAATGTAATGGAAGGGAAACTGGTAGACAGAAATTCAATAGATTCAAGTTAACTCTAAACGAGAGTGGCTACAATGAAGATTAGCATAGTTTCTCTGTTCCCAATTTTCCAGATTTTAGACATCATCGGTGTTAATATCTGGTGACACTCCCAAGATTCTGAGGTGTTACACATAGCCTACATATGAAATATTCCAATCTAATAATGTAATGTATGAATGTATGAATGTGTGTATATGTATGTGTGAAACTCATACAGTGAAATATTCAGTGTCTCACACATTTGAATTTTGCCTTTTTTTAAATCAAGTAAAGTAGATAATGGGAGGCAACTGTGCAGCATGGGAAAGATTCCTCTACATTCTCCTCAGAAATGATCTTTGAAGTGTAATATTCAGTGTGCCTTTGCAGAGGAGGCCGGTGGTGGCTGGCAGAGGGGGTAAATGGTTGGCTGGTTTGGTGACATTCAATCGATTAACAATACCACTCGTTGAATATTTGAATGTACTTAAATAATCCACAGAATAAAATATACATAATCCTTCGATCCATTCTAGACTGAGTGACTGCACGGCCTTGAAGAGCGTACTTCACCTTTGATTTTCAAACAAAAGGCACCATTTTTAAAACATGCATTCTTCCTCCTTTTGATCTTAAATGAAACGAAAGCAGCACTCAATCTCGGCTCTGCATTAAACTGCAGCTCAGCGGCTCAGGAGCGCATCTTTCGACCCCAGTGGAGAGTTTCAGCTGCCCACACGATGCCATTAGTGGCGTATCACATTTCCACTGTGTGCTAGTTGCTCGCGATCCGCGATAAGCGCTAAGAGCAGTCCCAGTGGGGACCGGCTGGCAAGCGCCTCCTTGTACCGCATGGACAGATGGCATCTCTGAGAGAATCGGTCATCAGCTGACACATACGACAGCCTCTGACAACACCTAAGTTTGCTTTTTTTCCTCCTGCATTCCCACGTTGCTTTGGCAAGCACTAACATCCCTGGCACAGCTTTGCATCATTAGTACAGGAGAAAGGATGCACATAAGTTTCCCAGAGCCAGCCAGCACAGCCCCGCTTAGCTTGACGTAAGAGAGAGCACTTCCACCTTCAGTCCCCCTGTGGTTGGTACTTGGGCTTTGGGGAGGATAAGGTAAGATAATCAGGTCTACTGCGTTAACTATGAGTGTTTTCCTAAATCAGTTCTTTATTGTTGTGGCGCTCCACTTCTGTACTTAATTAACAAGGCAAGCAGCATACACAGCCCATCCAAACACACTGAGGACCGTTTCTAGACTTCTACTGTATGTCATGAAATATATCCCTGTGGAGGAGCACTGGCTGATGATGCAAATAAATTGAGCTCCAAAAAGTGCACTTCTAATGGGCGAGGGAACACAAAATGTGGTGTAAATAGGGAGAATGGAAAACAACATGACGGGGAAATGGCATCTGAGTTACTAATGGTGATGACATAGACCACACAGAGTTTCTTTGTGGGGAGTGGGTTTGAATGAGGACAAATTCATTTCTAAACTGGAGCTTTTCTCTACCCGTTTCCTCCATCTCCGGGGTGAAAGCACGAGCAGCTCCAACAGGTTTTTTGGGGAAATGCAATTAAATGTCATGCAATCATTACATTACAATATGATTTAAAAATGTGACTGTACCTTTTCTGAGGTGAAATAAAAGTTTTCCCTTGAGTAGTTCCACTGTTAGGCTCTGGCCGTGCATTGCTTCCATATGGAGGAGATTGCCTGAGTTGATCAAGGTTTTAAACTTCAGGGAAAGCTTGTCTTTGGTTGGTTGACTGGAGTTTGGACTAAACTTGTAGACCAATGAGCTGCTCCCATCAAACTGCATCACATCAGACTCTACAAACACAAGAGTGAAAAACCATAATCATTACACAACCTTAGTCCTCAACAACAACAAGAGAACAAATATTGAGAGGGAGAGAATGCTCAGTCATTTATAATAAATCTTCTGTCCAGAAAGTTCCATGGTGAAATTATGCTTCTCTGACTGTACAGAATGAAAAATAATCAGAGTCAGTTGAGTGGAAATGTTTCTTGAGGCATTTTCTTTAATTTAGTCTATTGTAACAATGCAGTCCGCTCTCCTTTATCCTCCGCATGAAATGACTGCAGTCATAATTCCAGGGAAGTTGTCAGATGCACTTCAAACGCAGGCATTAGCATAGAGCTCTCTTTTATAATTGACGGCTCTTTGGTTCTTTTTGTTAAACTGTCAACACAGTTGATCAAGCGTCAACACATTAAGTGCCAGTGAAAAGCAGCCATTTTGCTTCAACCTGGAAACTCCTTCATGTGCAGGCCGTACAGTAAGTCTTGATTGCTCAGTACAGCTTAATTGCCCGCTAATGAATTGACGGCTTAAGACTGGCATAAAAACACAGCCCATAATAATAGGCTTGAATGTCAATCTGCCTTTGCTCTCAGAATTCCACAAATCTTTGTGATCCAGAACATAGCCCAACACGTCACTGCTGTCCAGTTTCATTTCTCGTATAATGCATCTCCTATCAGGGGGTGCCATTAAAAAACAATCGTGTATTTATGTAAAGCCAGTCATAAATCAGTCATGCAGATGGCAGATTTATTACACTGAACCAGTCCAAGGGTATTTGTTTATTTGTGTGGAATGTGTTAGTGTGCATTTGTCTTATTGTCAACACAAATCAGCACAATGATATACAGCAATAGACTAACTGCAGATCAGGAACAAACACCTCATAGTTCCCAGCCACTGAGCACTAAGAGACCTCTTTACAAAACCCCAATCTAATGTAATGTGCATCTTTATTATCTAGCACACTATAACCTTCCAAAAAAGTATTTTTTCCCCTCATCATCCAAAATGGCATGTTTCAGTTAAAGAGTCTGGTCATTTGTTATGTACACTGTATGCACCATAATACTTACTGTACTGGCAGCCATATGCTTCCAGTCTTAATCCAATTCTTCCATTTGGGTTCCAGTCCAGAGGGACAACTCTTAGGTGCCGAGCGAACATGGGCTGATGCAGTTTGAATGGCACTACACCGTCAGCATTTGTGTTTCCAGAAAACACCTGCAGCAGAGACAGTAAAAGAAATGTCAACATTTGTTTGAGGATTTCATGCAATGTAACTTATTCCAGTACAATGAATACAGCCTGTAATTTCCTATATTTCCTGAGAATTCAACCTCTGGCCTCGGCCTCGTTAGCCTTATTTACAAGTTTACAGAGCACAACAGCTCCTGGTTCAGCCAGTTAAAGGTCTACTGTGTGTCCTATCCATGCATTGAACTAGTTGAACATTGAACTGGCCCATTCAAAATGCTTAACAGTGTACTTACATGCCAACATTTCCCTTTTATGACCGACAAAACACACACTTTTTGTCTCCAGTCGAATGCACCTGATGCACTTTTAGTGGTGCTCATGATGTGTTTACAGTAAACCCTTAGCTTGGCAATGTCTAACACTACACTAAGCATCTGTGATCAGCGAAGATCAAGCCCTGGTGTCTCGACACAGAGAGATATATAGACTCTGGTGGTGACCTGGGAGATCCAGCAGCACAATGCAGGTGGCCAGGAATCGATAAGCGCTGTGCTTTCTCACTGCTGCGCCTCAGCTTCTCTTGCAGGAGCGGTGGGTCCTGAATACCCAATCTCTGGCCCTTTTTAACAGAGATCAATACCCACCCCTTTCACATGCGACAGAAAAACACAACATGATGCCCACGCGCTGACATCGCACCTGGCTTTGGCAAAGGGGCATACGGGTAACTGTGGAAGTAGGATGTGTTATGGAGTGAAGGGAATAAAAAAAACATGTTTTTTTTTTTTTTATTCATTTCGAAATATCTACTAGGACACAGCCCTGAATAAAACTGACTTCCTTTGTGGTTGTGTAATTCAGGGCTGAGTAGCATCCTCAGTGCCTTTGAAGGGATCAGCCGTCTGGAGAAGCCAAGCATTAAGCCGAACAAATTGCAGTGTTTCCTGCTGTGGACTCCGGAGAGAAAAGTGTCCTTTGAAATATGCCACAAGTCAAGGTGCAAATCCTCAAACATAAGGCCCTAGCTAGTTTTAACTCAAGAAGGGAAGCGGGAGACAGAGAGAAAGGGAGACACTCATACCCCCCCCCAAACCTAAAGCCTCAGCCCAACATGGCAAAATATGGAGAGCTTGTGAGTCATCGTCACACACACACACACACGCCTGCTGGCATCGCTTACATTGGAAGCACAGAAGGAGCTAGGTGATTGACAGGGCCAATTAACTTCACTTACACACTGAGACTCACAAGGGTCCTCTCGTATGTTATGCAGTCCATGCTACGAGCGGAGATAATTTAATACGAATTCCACAGTGAGAGTTTTAGCATGTGTAAAGTGGTACCAGTGTCTTTGTCTCTAATAGCAGAAATATACTGTGAGTGGCAAAATAAACATGTTAATTTTGAGGTAACTCTTAAAAAGTCATGTAACCTGGAGCGTTTTGTTTTCTCATCAACACTTAGGCTTGTTTTCTTCCCAGTAAAGCACTCCAAGGTCAGTGAAGATTAAAAAAAATAAAACAAATAAAAAAATAAATATCCCTGTTCATGTCCCCCGGGTTGTAACGACCCGAGAAAAACAAAACTGCAAGCACTGGGAGCTCCGTCCTGTCGATGTACCTGTGGGACACACACACACACACACTGCATGCAGGTGCCGGAAAAATAATATTTCGGATTTCTGCCAACTCACTCCGATGCTGTCTTCCTGTCGATACTGTCTCCAGTTATGTCCCGTGTCACTGAACATGAGCTGATAACCGGTGACCCAATCTGAACTCCCGTAGCGACCCTGTGTGGCGATAGCTGTGATTTCCGTTCGCTCCCCAAGGTTAATCTCGAGCCATTGGTATTTATTGGACTCCATTGGTGACCAGCCTCCAGCACCTATGGTGAAAGTAGATCAAGACAGAGGGAGAAACGGATTAGGTATACACTGGGCCTAATTCATGACTGTGAGTTTTTGTGTTCTGTAAAGAAGAATACTGAACTGAGGTACATTTTCAGTGACTGTGCTGACTAAATGATGTTTGTGAGAAATTCAATAGATTCCCTGGATGGAATGACCTCTGGAAAGGTACCTGATGTGACTTGGACCAACATGCTCTACAATTAGCAAATACCTAATTAAAAGCCTAAAAGACACTGTGTGAGTATAACACATGCCTGCAGGGGGACACAATCCAACCTCAGATAGCCACAGTCCTCCCATGTGTTTAGCTCAAATCACCTGGATTTGCTCATTTGCACAATTTTTCAGCCAGCAGGTTCTGCTAATCACTGAAACAGCAGGTTCTGTACAGAGGTGGCGCAAGCAGCAGGCAGTGTGTCTCGTTCCTGAACCCTCCTTCATCCACTGCAGGTGTGATAACTGATACTCCGACCTTAGACCAAATTACCCTATAGACTCCCTACGTATTTCTACAATGAGACAAAAGCTGCATAGGTGAGTTGCCATGGTTATGAAATCAAAGGAATAAACTTTGTCACAGGCGAATCTCAGTCACCTTTGAAACTGATCCCAACTACATTTTGGAAGTGGAGGCCGGGCCTAAGCGGTGAGATGGTGTTTAGTTTATGATGCAGATGTTTGACCAAGAACTTGCAGTTGTGTCATGGTTAGTTTCATCAAGTCAATCTCATGTTAACCGCATACTTCAGACCTTCACTCACAATACATTTTTTTCAATATTTTTGCAATATTTGACTGTGAAATATAACTCTAGGCGAAAGCAGAGCAACAAAATCTGTTTAGCCTATCAGGTCGTTTGCAAATAAGCATCACAATTAAAAGACAGGTTCCTTGCTGTCCTCTTCAGCAGTGGTTAAATGGTTCACTAGCCTGTTGAGCCGCAACCTTAGCATAAACTTTGTTTTGGAACCTAACCCTACTGTCCATTTTCGCACAACTACTGTCTCTCTCTTCTCCTCCCTTTCAGTGGCCGTAAACCCCGCTGGCTTCCCTTTGACGGCATGCCTAGGCTACTGTAAAGTGAGAGATTTAGTTACAACAACATGACTTTGAAAAGCAATCCTGTCACCATAGTCACGGAGAAACTAAAAAGTAATAAAAGTTTCCTTGAAGTTTATTTCACATGTGTTATTGTTATACAGATTTTCACGTCTTTTGTCATATAATTGTGAGGAAACCTGGCTTCCGCCACTGGCAGGTTAACCTGCCAGTGGCGGAAGCCAGGTTTCCTCACAATTATATGACAAAAGACGCCACCATGTAGGGTGCTTAGTTCATAAATCAGAACTTGTGGAAATATGGTCTGCAGCTTCGTTGTCCCCCAGGTGTCCAGTCATATCTTCATAGCACTTCTGTTTGGAGGTACTGTTATAATCTGTATATTGCTGTCACAAATGGCCACACTAAAATGGTACCCAGCAGTGCACATAAATACTTTAAGTGCATGTTGCCCACATGCATTCTTGCATTCAGTCTAAATGGACTTTAAATGTCATAATTAAATCACCTGCAGCTGTCAAATTACTGGAATTTAGGAATCACTGAAACGCTGCTAAATGGTCGACTGGCTTAGGCCTTGTCAATTTGGTGCCAGTTTTGACAATTAGAAGTAAAAACATATATCGTAGGCAAAATGTAAGAAGACAAATTATATGAGCTGTAGTTTCAATATTCACAATCAGCCAAAGCAATCTAGTCTCCAGCATTCGAAGTGTCAAGATGTAACACAATGTACATGTAAGGATTCATGACTATAAAAGGAAGAAACCATGCAAAAATGGCAGAAGTGGATGGAAGTGTTTAAAGTGGATTTGCTAATCTTTTGTTAAACCCTCTCTTTGTGATATATGTGCTATATAGGTATTGACCACAAGTTGTAATTGGGTTACATGAACAGGTGCCCAGGAACCAAGTAACCTCTCTTTCTACCCTTTTCATCCTGACAATGTCATTGGTTAGCTGACGCTAATCCCCATCCACATGGCTAAAGCAGGACCTGCCTGGAATTCCTGATTCTAAATGCCCAGTGTGTGACTTCTTAAGAGAATTAGATGCGTGAAATAGTGTATTGATTATGTCTTTAGAGGCCATTTTGTGTAGTACTGCTCTAGCAAAAGAAAATCTCTATGAAAGGACTGCACGGATATTTTTCATTAGACCCATCTTAGCAGATTTGACCAGATATACAAACTTTACAAGGTATAAATAATGCCTTTTCTTCTCTAGTGAGTACTTGTAATGTCTATTACCACAAGACAAAACAAGAGGTGATCTTTGTTTGAGAAACATCTATTATGAAAACACAAACGTTGACATGATTATATCTCACAAATAAGATGGCTGCATACAATTTTATCACCAGTCAGACAAGCTTCATCTCTAGGTAAACAAAATTACAATGTACTAGGGTCACCAAATATATTACACATTTATTATTTATTGTATGCGCTGTGAATGTGTTTAACAGACTGTTTAAATTAATATTAGATGCATTTCATTCCAGTTATCACACAATTTTAATCAAAAAAGCAATAATGTATTTCAATCTGCCAGTTGTCTTTGTATCACTGATGATGGCACAAGTGCATTTTACTTGAGAAGCAATAAATTACCATGAAACATGTCGTCTTGTTGACTGAAATGTATACACGGTGGCCATGATAAACCTGTTGGGTTGTATAGGCTGAGGGGAAGATGAACGACCTCACTGCCCCAATAACAATTCCTCTGACTTCACAACAGAGAGTGACAAAATGCTGTCTTGCTGCAATCATGTAACACATGTCAGAAGCGACAGAGCTTGGTGTAGATTCTATTAGGGCCGTGTGCATTTCTTGGCAGTTCTAATTTTTTGATATTCGAATATCTGACCGTGTCTACCCAAGGTTATTCGTGGAGGGATGCAGTTAATGGAAAAAGTATTGGGAAAGTAGTACAACCTTTTCTTGAGAGTGTGTATAGACCAACAGCTGATAAAATGCATGTATCAGCAGATACAGCACATACAATTTCACTGACCATCTTGGCTATACTTTCAAAGCAAATGAATCATCGACAGTCTTCACATTGGGATTTTGTTTCTTATTAGTATTACACTTGACAGCACAAATCTGCCCGCTTACCATTACTGGGATCTGTTGATATGCGCACGCTGTGGTCCTGTTCGTTCTGTCAGGATTTTTTTTTTGTTGATACTGACCGACGGACTATACATACTCCCTTACATAGTAAACAGGGTACCTTACATGCTATTTTGCAGCGGATGGCTTTGTTCCTCAGTGAAAATGCCTTTACTAACTATCTGTTCTCACCTTTTACTTTTTGGAGAAGCTTGATTGTAGTTCCCTAAGACAAATGTCTACACAGTTGCTTTTATGATTCAGGAATAAGCCATCTGTGTCGTTTTTTTTACGGGCAGGTCCTTAAATATTTACCAGAATGCTCGAGGAGGATGGTGCAGAAGGGAAGGAGGTGGAATGCATTTCTTGAAAGAGATCAGCTGGGAGAATGGATTTTTTGAAAGTAGATGATCAAGTGCATATTTACCTTGGATTTGCCCAACACAGGAGAAGAGGGAGTGTGTGCATGACAGAGAGAGAGAGAGAGAGGGAGGGAGAGAGAGGGTGTAAGAGAGAAATGGAGAGAGAAAGGGAGAGAGAGGGTGTAAGAGAGAGAATGGTTATTGCAAGGCAGAGCGACAATAATAGAAGCGGCCTGACGAATGTGACAGGATGTGAGTCGTGTTTGTGTATGCGAGAGAGGAGATGGAGATGGTGGGGGGTTTAGGAGCCGGTGAGTGCTGGGCGCTTCCCAATCCACACCGCAGAGTCCAAACGCCAGATGGACCTGGCAGAGAAGCCTAGGTGAAAAGACTAGGTTGTGATGGGAGATTCCAGAGTAAATACTGACATCCACTATTGTGCTGGGCTGATCTTCATTATCCCATTGTCAACTGTCAATCACGAATTTAGATGAATGCTGTGTTTGAAGGAGTGTTTTGTTCTTAAATAGAAACAGCACCCATCTACCAATTTGAGAGGCCAGTAACTCTAAGGCTAGCCTTTCTCAATGAAAATAACATGGGAGGGAATGTATTGCCTATCTGACCTGCCACTGTGAACGCCTGTGTGATGCTTTGCTGTTGTATTCGCAGAGGGGTTGAAACACTACTTACTACGATACAAAAAAAAAAATCATACAAATTAAAATAAGTGTTGCAAAATTACGGGAATATTTAAAGTTGGAACTTTCTGATGGGAATTAACGGGAATATGCGGGAATTAACAGGAATATACGGGAATTACCGGGAATATATGGGAATTAACGGGAAATTTTGGGGTTATTTATACTAACTGTATTTACCTTGTCAACTTTCAACTTTTAACCATCACGTCTACAGCCCGTATGCCTATGTGCAGTTCCCTTAATCTGCACATAACAACACACTGTCCAGTAAACGCAGACCTAACTTCAACGGTGCAGAGGTAGAGGTACTGTTGCAGAATCTAGATGTGTCCATTCTATTCCACTATGGCTATATCCACGCGATTGAGTTTAGTCCTTATTTATTTATTCACTGCCATTTGCAGTGTTCGTGTAGTGCTTTTATGTATTATATAATACATCACGATGCCTCGTAGAATCATGACCATAAATGTGAAACGTAATTGTTTATGATACAAATATCCTCATATTTATTATTATTCTAATTATTTAAATCCGAGGATGTCTGTTAAATTGATGTGAACGCAATCACAAACGATTTTCTCACAAATTCAGCCCTTAAGAACACGGGCGCACTCCAATCTGGCTGATTTATGACCGCTATTTAGCATTCTTAAACTCTGTTCTAAATTAAGAACGAATCCCAGATGAGAACATTTTCATGAATGCCAGAATTGCCCCGGGAACTTCGTAAGTGGACTTAAGAAGAAATGTATTCTGCGTTTGAGAATGAGGTCCAATGTTCCCAACTAGCTGCATCCAGGGTCCAGCTGAGCTAGGCTTGCCTAGTCTTGTTTACAACTACATTTAAGTTCCCTGTTATAGGCTAACTTTTGATTTTTCTTTTTTTTTCAAAATTCCCCAAATTCCCGAGCTTAACCTCCCATGGAAAGTTTCCGGAAATTTCCCCCCCCTTTGCAACCCTAGTCCTTGCTCCCTCAAGTGTGAACCTTCTAACCCATATGGCTGAACTAGGTGTGCATGGCAACTGTACAGGTGGCATACCTTTAAACCATAGGGATGCACCTTCCACTTTTATTGCCACAAAGGGAAAAATGCAACAAATAATCGCCCTAGGTTGCATTGGTCTTGATAACAGACTATGTGTGTCTGTGTGTGTGTGTGCGTGTGTGTGTGTGTGTGTGTGTGTGAGTGTGTATGTGAGGGGGTGGTATTCATCCCTGACACAAAGATGAAAGCAATTTGCAACTCTAGCTTCACTCAGTTTCCCCCCTCTGAGTTGGCAGGTGGTAGAACAACCTCATCCAGGTTTGTACAACCTGATAGTGAACCATCATCACCTACCTCAAGCACATTGACACCCTTATACACAAACACACCCAACACACACTTTTCTCATGCCACACTACGCCAACCCTTACATGAGGGGAGGGAAGTCTGTTAAATTGGCCAGAGCAGAGAGTGGGCAGGGTTGGCAGGGTTGACAGGGTGAGAAGATAAAACAGAATTACTGTTTTTTGAAGAATTACTGTTTTTTTGAACCCCCTGATTTAAAAATCCTTAAAGATTCATTGAGACTCCTCTCTTGGCCAGGAAAGACAGTTGTTTGACAGTAACCCAAATGTACACTATAAATGGACCCGCCTCCTCCATATGTAATATGAGACATTACCATACCTAACATCAAAGCAGAAGCCGCTGAAACTAGCCAACCTTCATAGCAGGTAATGCCCGGTGTACCAGGTTTTCATGACATCCTGTGTTATTGGCTCCAATGTTTCTTCCTTGCACTAATGGGGCTCTGAGCACACTGTGGAGTCCTCCTGCCACAGTCCTGGCACGCACGCTCCTGACTCGACTCATCAGCAACACCCTCCAGCCCTTGATTAGCTGTTAGCTGAATCACATGTGCTATCGCTAGGCAGCTTGGCAGAGCCCCAGGAGTGTGTGTGTGTGTGTGTGTTTTTTTCCTCCTGAATTTACAACCGCCAGTTATCTAGACTCATTAGTCTACCCTCCCTCAAAGCTCTGAACACCTACACCAGCCTGGGAGGTCAAAGACTGGCAGAGTGTCCTACCATCTGCACCTAGGCACAGGCAATCTATCAAGCACTGAGCCGACATATTTTTCAGTTTGAAAAAGGAGAGTTTCAAGTGACCAATTTTGTGGCAGTTATTCAAGTGGCAATTTTGTGGCTATTTCCAAACTAAAAATGTCATATACCGAGTTCTAAAGGCACGACATACTTTGTAGGACTGGGACAAAACAATTTAGCTGTAAAACACCATTGCCCACAGTCACAAACGCTTTATATAAGTGTGCTTGCATTTGTTGTTGAATAATGACCCTGTTTTGACATTTGGGAGAGCACAAAAGGTTAGGCTTAATGACCACTTCAGTTAGACACTGCCATTGACACTGTGATGGGAGCGAACACATTGACCTTTCCTCATTACTGCCAGGAAATAAACAGCAAGTTTGAGCCAAATAGCCACGGAAAACAAAATAAAAAACACTTTGCACTTGCACAGTTCAACCTTCCGAGATTGCAGAACATATCCATGGAAAAAAACTTCCTTTTTTTTTACCCAACCTACATGTGTCAGCGTGTCCCAGAGAGAGTCATATTAATGGATGGCAATGAGAGGGTAATCTCCTGGAGTGTAAACTACCCTAATCTCTATTTAAAGTCACTTCAAATCAGAGAACCGTCTTGTTCTCCTCTCATGACCAAAACGGACGCTAACATTCCTCCGGGCAAGCAGAGAGCTAAGAGGTTAATGACAGGTCAGTCATGATGTGCCAGCAGTGTTGAGACTCAGCTTTGGAAGTCAGCATCGCCTCATTAGATATCCAAGCCAGACATCGAGCCGTCAACAGTGTGATTGGTGATGTTTCAAATATCAGGGCGTTTTCACACCTAGCTGGATTGGAGGATTTATTTTGAACAACTAGAGTTTCTATTTACATTTGGTTTGTTGTTTGGGCAAATGAGAATACAATTTCTGATATTCTCTGTAGTGAGAGTGCAAAACTGACTCAATGGACGAAAGGATCCAAAAATGGGTAAATAATCTATGGTGGGTGTGGTTAGCCTTAAGAACTTGTAATTAAGCGAGATAAGTAACATTTTATAGCCAAATGTATCTTGACCTGATATGCCCTGAAAGTTCCCCTAAGAGTATGCCTTTTTCTAGGCTTTTGGCAGTACCAGGTCTTCAATGAAGCATATGCATCAATGTTTTGAAGACAGACTTAATTGCTGTTCAGCTTGAATGCACTGCACATTTGGTTAATTGATTGGTAGCATAAACAGAGATAAACAATTCATGTAGCTGATGCTGGTCCATTGTTTACCTCCATGACACTATATTCCTGTCACAGAAATGACACATTTAAGGTGCAGTCCTTCATCCTAGGGAAAGGTTGTTGAAATTTGAACGCTTCCGTGCTCCTGTACTGTGTATTATATTAATGAGTAGCATGCAATTCCTGTCAGATATTAATGTGTGTGGATTCTGACAGACAAATTAGCCTACTGCCCAAACGTCTGATAAACAATAGAAGAGTTTGGGTTGCACATGGTGTTTGAGAGTTTGCTTGTAGAAATGCTGCCACAAGAAAACAAGCCAACCCAAACAGTAAATGCAAAACAAATGTCGTTTTTCATAAACATTTTGTCTCCTGTTATGAAATAAAATAGAGAAATTAAAAGGTGCAAAATTCTCAGGAAAATCCTAAAAATGAAACCTCTTGAAATGGTTCAAAAGGGAAAAGAGTCTGAGGCATATTCTCCGCCTACATAACTTTAAAAAGAATATAAGAAAAGGCAGAGGGCACTCACTCTGAACTAGACCACGAGCTGAACTGAATTGCTGTGCCAGCATGGCCTTTTCAAAATCTTTTCTTTGAATGTAAGTCTTGGACATGTCATTATATGAAAAAGGCTTTAATAGTCAGAAAGTGACCCTTGAAACCTTTCTTCTTGACTGGACGGAGAAGAGAGTAATGAAGTGTCTTTGTAATGTAGAGAAAGCTGATTTTCTAACAGAAAGATTTTGAAAAGAAGTCTGGCTTTATTACTTATTTAGTAATTACCATGGTGAATATGTGAAATATGATGTGAAAAAAGACAACGCGCCTTTTCCTGAGGATACAGGTTGCAATGCGAGTTTGCATTGAATATAAAATTAATATTGCCTCTGATCGTTCTGACAGCAGGACAAAACAGTCTGTACATGGGTTTGGCTAGGCAAACAGTATTCCTTTGCAGACCAGATGCTTGTCTAATGAACTATGCATTTGCTCATCAATAATTTACAGTTTTTCCACCTGCTAGCAACCAGGGAAATGAGAGGACACTGTAGCAATAAGGCCTTCCATTGAAATCAACATCCTTTGATGGCAAAGGTTGTATACTGTATATGTTTATGCTTGTGGAAACATGGAACAGTTAGATGATAATTAAGCTGATAGAACACTGACCAGTGTGTATGACCGCACCTGTACATTAGGCTGGTTGAGATCAATTGAACACATCCACACATTTCTGGGTTGTAATGAACAAACAGATCAATGGGAGATAATCCAACTGCTTTTAATCCAAGTGATTTTCAGTAAAAGGAATTCTATTGAGCTTTAATTTAATTTGACATCAAATTTGCACATTTAAAGCCACATTATGCATCTGACATGCATCCTTCTGTAACTTTTAGCTCTCGCCAAGGAGTAAAAGCCAGTCCAAGACTGACTGAGAGAATACTGTGCTGGCTTTCTCTTATAGCTAGCGCATCGGTCTAGTTGTTGCCATAGGTGCCATAGGCCATATGCGTGAGGTGGTGCCATAAAGCATTACGTAGTTCTTGCGATAGGTCTCGTGCCCTGTATCCCAAAGTTACGTAGCGCAATACCACGCACACCAGGTGTGCTGTGGCAGTGGCACAGACCCCATTCTCTGTATTACAAGTCAGTGTACAACCAAAATGATTTTGAAGCTGTTGTTTTAAAGTAACACTATGTAACAATTTGACACTTTTTGAGGTATGGTTTTATAGGCAACTAGTTTTGGTACCATCCTCAAATTAATTTTGATAGCATATGGTCATGTGAAGGACAGATAAACACCTGTGTTTTTCCCACTAACCATCCAGGATATGCCCTATGTAGTTCTGTGTTCCGGGCTGGAACACCCTGAAAAAAATGGAAGAAAAGGTTTCACAGCATGACATTGCCAAATATTCTGCCAAAAGACACCAGTTAGTGTGTTGGCAAGCTTCTATCAGTGTCAACTGGGCTGTTGGTGGTGTTTGCAAGGTTTATGCATGCCTTTTAGGTAGTTAGCTTTGCTAGTTTTGGAACAGAACTCCTTATTGCTGCTTTAAGGTACAATTGTTGCATACTGTTACTTTAAGACTAATATTATTAAGCCTCCATTTCAGGGTAATGACAGTCATTTAAATGTAACTGTCATGACTAAATGTTGAGGGAAAAAGTACAATTGAAATGCTGAATACTGTTATGCATACTTCTAGAGGGAGTCAACCTGAAGTCCTCAGTGCTGTGACTTCTGTTAAAAAAATCGATGACAAAATAACCGGAATATTTTCCAGCAGTTTGACAATGGAATTCCAAGCCTCTCTCCTATTCCTTTTGTGGGTTAATGTATAATTATTTATGTAATCACAATTCTTCAAACTAATTGCAAAAAAAGAGGAAAAATAGTTTTATTATTTTCTAAACAATGCATCACAGGAATGTTGCTACAGAGGGACTATACTTTAGAGTTGACGGTGATTCATGTGATTGGTTCAGGATGCTGATATTCAGAATAGGGCACTGTATTACTCTTTTAATATTAATATTATTCTTTCCATTGAGTAAAATGCATTCAGGGCCTGACTTCATCAACTGTTATTCTCAAGTGTATGAAAACAGAGTGTGGCAATGAATACCGATATACAGTACTTTGAATGTTCTCTGCTACAGAGATGAGAGATAAGCTATTTTCACACACAGGATATCAGGATACACTGAAATAGAAAGACTTTGTCAAAGGAAAGTTCTAAACATTTCCATCCAAAAGAATGTAGTAATCTTCATCATATTAGAATATTGAAATTGTTATGAACTGTGCACCCAGACATTCCCAAAACCTTTTTGGCATGAGGTAGAATCTTTAAATATTACATTAGTTTGTCTCTCAAAACAACTTGTTATTATGCATAAAAATGGGTCAACCCTCATCACTATAGGAATGATAGTTTGTCTCTCAAAACAACTTGTTATTATGCATAAAAATTGGTCAACCTTCATCACTATAAGAATGATCGGGTGAAAGATTTTCTGATACATTTTCTGAGGCACCATAACTCTGCAGATCAGTGAAATCTGGAGATGGCACTGTGTGGGATAACATATACAGTAATCTGGAGATGGGACTGTGTGTGATAACATATAATCTGGAGATGGCACTGTGTGTGATAACATATAATCTGGAGATTGGACTGTGTGTGATGACATATAATAGTATGGGGACCAGTCCTAACCATACAATTCATGTTCACAATATGTCCTATGGACACTCCTGATTTTTAAGATGTGTAAACTCTTAACATCAACTCTTAACATCAACTCTTGACATGTCTATGTGTTGGTCATTTGTTATGGACCTTAGCACTGGGTGTCAATATAAGATGCACTGTATAGGTCATAAAATAACATTCTATAGAATGATGTCAGTATGATCAAGGTTTACCATAAAGCTGTAATAAAAGCCAGTGCTGCTAACACTCTCCTTTCCCGGAAAAAAGAAAAGCCATTAATGACATTTAAATGTAAATGTGTTGAACTGAAATGGTAATGACATCTGACGTTCACCATAACTTTGGCCTGACACGTATGCATGGAAATCACATGCCATAATGGTATAGCATGGGATAGGCAGCACACAGCGATAAGTAAATATGCTGCATAGCTTTGTGTTTTTCATCAAAAAAGTGCTGACATGCGTCAGACCAAACTCCACGGGCATGATGCCACACTATACAGATGGCAGCACAATGCCAGGTCACTTATTTTCCAAGTCTTGCTACTTCTATGCAAATGGGCTCTTACCCCAAGCTGAGCTCAGTATTTCTAAAGGGGGCTGACCTGGTGCTGTTGCAAAATGAAGTCTTTAATACTCCTTACAAATGTCTACACCATTACTATGGCTTCTCCGTACCATGTCAAATCAGGAAGTCTTTCTGCTCTCTAAAGTAGCATTGTCTCTACTAAAGTAAGCTCTCTTCTCGCAACTATAAGTAGAGAGTTTTTTTCTTCTGTTTAGGCACCTGAGAAAACAGTTCTTATTTTGTCATGGTTCCCACTGATGTTTTGCAACACAAAACAGCACAAACACAACAGTACATGAACAGCTTTCAGTAATTAATACACATGAGCATATGGGCACCATCACTTGGTGGAAATGCCTGTTCAGTGTCTATGATCGCCTTTAGCACAGAAACCCATTTCAAATGTAACACAGTAGATTAGCTGTTTCTTTCCCTCAGCATATGTTAGTGTTCTCTAGAGCTGTGTTTCTCAAAAAACAAGGTGCGCCTTTCTAAGATGACTCTGCAGAGTATCTGGTGATGGAGAGAGTAAATTATCCTATTTACTTGTTGTGACAGTTAACAAAGTATGAATATCTGTTAATAAATATCCATAACATACAGTTTTATTTGTTGAAAAATGCATTGTTACTAAGGCAAAAGCTGCAAGCAAGATGAACAGGGTTGAACAGGGCATTAGACTGACTAGTTTTAATTTATCTCTGTCATGTTCTGCGGTGGAATCTACTAGGCAGATTTAAAAATGTCAAGGGCTTTTCCAAGAGTTTTTTTGCCAGGGCCATTGCTATGAAATACATTTACTGATCTCTTTAACATAGTTGCTTCAGAGATAAGGCTCAAAGGTTTAACTCATAGTGGATGCTGGGGTAGCTTTTTTCTAAGCCTTGTCATCAAAGGCTAGACCCACTGTCTAAGATTTTGAAAATCCCCTTTCTATGAGTTTCAAGAGCAGACATAAGGGCAGGAGCTCCTTTTACTACTGGAGCACACATACTGTACAGACCCCCTGAGAGGTGGACATATGTATAGACCATAAGTTTGAAAAGTATGATTACCTTCTAAAGACTTCTGTCTTGTCTGATATTCTATAAACTTGATGAACTATACAAAATGTGTTTGCCGACATCTCAGGTACAGGAGGGCCTTTTGCTGTGGCCTGCGTGTTTTGCCAGGTACGGTACTGTACAAAGGTTCTGCAAGCCACTGAGTCTGTAGAGAAACCCAATCAGTCTAGTCAGTGATGTAAATGAGGTGTTGACAGCACCGCACAGTGTTGCGATGACATGCAAGCCAAACAGCCTGCCAATCCAACCAGTCCAGACCGTTTAGTTGCGCGATATAAAAGGAGACAAACAATGGCCACGCGCTGATGCCAAGACTGGGCTTTTCTGCATGTGTGCATTTCAGATAAAACTCAAACTGTCTCTCTCTTTTCTCTGGTTGTCTATCAAAACCCATGATAAGCTAGCAGGACTCTCCAAGCCAGTCAGTGGGGGTTTGCACAACACAACTGGATTACAACTGGAAACTCAACTGTTTGTTTGCTTGTATTTTCTCTAAGTGCTGCCAAGAGTGTCTTTAAAAAGTATGCAAGACTTCAAGGTGCATATTCCAGAATTCGTTTTCTAACTTGGACACCATGACTAAATGAATTACTATAATTTACACTACTGTCCTTCCAGTGTAGAAACAAATAACCTGAGGTGCAGCATGGCAGTGGGTTAACCCAGTCACCTTCTGTCATTTTCACTTGATCAAGGACCAGCGTAAATCCAGGCAGGCTATGGCAGTCATCTTCCAGCCAGTCGACTAATAAGCCGGCTTCCTTGCCGCTCACACCCTAATGCTATTTATACTCACGCCACTCAATTTAAATCAAATCCCTGAGGCTTGACCTACAATCACTTACGACATGCCGAGCATTTGGCTGGTCATAAACCTGGCATTGCCCCTGCTTTAACCTGATTCGCTGTCTGAATTTCATGATGGTTTGGAAAGGAAGTGGGGGAGGCAGCAGGACAAACACGCAACAAAAACAATCACCAAAACACCAACAAACAAAAAAGCACTAGAGGGAATTTGCAACAGTAGTCATCATATCTTTTATGCACAGCCTTTCAGACTCTTGTCGTGAGTGACAATTAATTGGAAGCCCACTTAAAAGACAAGCCTATTGACAACAAAAGCCGCCATATGTGCAACTGAATCAGATCTGTAATTAAAACGTGAGACGTGACAGCTTTACTCCACTGATGCACTCCCAGTGGTATGACCTGCAATCATAGCAACAACGGTGAATATCATTCCCTTTTTCTAAGACGGTGCGACAGTGACATGGTGGCAAAACCACATGCCAAATACTGAGCCTAAAGCCATCATAGCCTTGCCAGCAGTCACAATACTTCGCACTGCAGAGCATATTTCTGCTTTTAAAACCGTGCCAGCCGCCCATGTTTACATTCAGAGTAGGCTGTGATAATGCTGGGAGAATTCCTGATGTGTTTTCTGCAGTTGTGCGCTCGTTGCTTAGATGCACTTCTGCATCTGAATGAAATCCGCTTCTTCTGAGGGCTCTGCTGCCGTCCCTGAAGGTCAAATGCATGAATCATCAAAGATACCAGCTTCACCTTCCTGACAACCTCTCAGTTTCTTATCTAAATGTTGGAGGGGTTCGAGCAACAATAATTTATTCATTTGTTCCTAAATAATGAAAGAAACTGAAAAAGTAATTTCATGAGAGAGAGGCTCTATTATGTCCACCTAATGACCACAGGTTAATTTTGATGAGCAATATTATTCCCTGAATCAAGTATGAAGCTACTGCCGTCGTGATGCAACTGAAATCTTCCATTAATCCAACAGTGATCGAAAAGCATGGAGTGATGCCAAAAAACACCCTTGTGCAAAACTGACCGTCTCTCCGGTTGAGTTTGGCAAAGCCTGGTCCATGGCTGCTGGACAACTGAGAGGAGCTACTGAAGGCTGACGGAGGGAGATGAGACACCAGAGATCCATCACAGCTTTCTGTCAACAAACAGGAAGGGGAAAAAAGTTAGCAAACCAAGGACACTTGTCAAAGCATTCTAGACTCCGAGACAGATTAACACAGCACCAAGCAGAAACTGAACTTCTTAAAAGGGGAGGGATGAAGCGAGTGATCAATCAATTAATCAATCAAACTTTATTTGTACGTCGCATTTCATACCAGGCGGTAACACAATTCGCCTCATAGAAGGAAAAATGGGGGGGGAGGGGGTTACAAACACTTGTAAAGACACATAGATTTTCCAGAGGTAAATAAACAGGAAATTACATACTAACCACACTGGCAGTGATATATGTTATCAGTCTAGTGCTATGTGAGAAGGAGGCTGGAGAGAGAGTTCCTTTTTAATTGGAGATTAGGGGAATGCATTGCATGATCAGATAAACATGTGAATCCATGCCAAGTGAACTTGTCAGTGCTGCACTGGAAGAGAGGCAAGACTGAGAGGAGTTCATTAAAAGCAGGGGACTGGGTGACTTTATGCCATTATCAGTCAGACATGACACATGTGCCCTTAAATTAAGTTCAACAGGCTCTCCAAAGCAGTAAGTGCTGCAGGAGGAGATGATTGGCACGCTGCTAAAAACAGCATTGTGGCGACTCTGACTGTGACTGCACTGAGCAAGGGACTGCAAAAGTGCCAAGCACCTGTCATCACCAGCATCCTAATTCAAAGATTCTCCTGGCATGGCATGCCTCTAGGATACAGTAGACTGGTGTGTGGTGAGCATGGGTGGAGCAAGACAGATTCTTCTACCACATATAAAAATGTGGGGCTCGTAGTACTGGCAACAATGAATAATGAATATTAACGTCTTAGCATTTACCATATTAACATCAGCACCTGAGCTACGTTTTTTTTTTGTTCTAGGTATACGGTAAACGCAGCCTGTTGTTTCCCTGTAGGGGGCATTTTATGGAATTCTTCTGGGAGAAGCTGAAGATCTGTATCGGCAGTGCTGGCCTGGAAAATCTGCATATTCTTATCTGAACCTATTGGGAGCATTTTCATAAGACCCAAGTGAATCTGCTGTCTGATGTTAAGCTGTTTTGTGCACCAGACCCTTTCAATAATTAACAGTCAAGGTACTAACAAACATAACCTTTTTACTGTGAAGGAAAAGACTTTCATAAATGAGGATTGGAAAAAATAACTTGAACTTGATAGGACACAATAGCAATAAAAACAGATTTGCTTCCCATTGCGCACACAGTGTGAATAAACCTTTTTCTGCTAATGAAAGCAGCATTAAGCGCTGTTCACTGAATCCACCAATCTTATTGCTGCGCAGATAGAGGAGTCATTTACGGTTACTCGGGCATGAGAAACACAGAAGATTTGTTTTATGTATCAGTGAAAGTGTATCAGTGTATCAGTTAGGGATGGGCATAATTCATCGACGATCGATTAATTGATCATTAAGAATTTCCTCGATGAAATTATTTTTTCATCGATTAAAACATGTTCTCCTGCGTAGTGTGCGTGTAATTTATTTATTTTAGGGCTGTCAAAGTTAACGCGTTATTCTATGAGATTATTGTGGCGGAGATTAATGCAATCAAATATTTGAACGCAGTTAACGCAACTTTGTTTACTTCCGGTGCGCATTGACCCATGGCACGAAACCGCCCCTTGTCTGCAGTCAGTTAGATAGAAGAGACCGAGACGGTAGTTGAAGATGGAGAGAGCTGAGGGATTGTTGGGCGGAAAGTTTCTGTTTAAGAGGCAAAATGACAGAACAATCGACAAAACTAAAGTTGTATGTAGCATTTGTCAAGCTGAATGTAGCTATCACAGAAGCAGCTCGTGTTTAAGTTATTACCTTAATGCAAAGCACCCGACAGAAAGCAGTCCCAGGTTAGATGGTCGCCAACCCACACTCCACGACTTCTCTAGGAAATTAACTAGACCAGTCCGTGAAAAGGTTACCAACGCTGTAGCAGTTTAGGTTGCCGGTGACTGTCGGCCCATCAACATAGTTGAAGACGGTGGGCTGACTGAGGTGATTCGAATTGCTTCAGGGGACAATTCTTACGATTTACCGTCGAGGGGCACCATTGTGTCTCGCATACATTCCTTGGCTGATGGCGAGAGAGCACGAAAAAAATACAATTAAACAACAGTGTCTAAAATACACGCGTGATTACTCGTTAATTTATAAGATTTAGTCTTTAGAAGAAAACAAACTTTTAATCACGATGAATCTAGATGAATGAATTTCAAAATGTGAGATTAATTAGTTAGAGAGAAAAAAAAAACGAAGGTCAGTTGTGTTTAAGAGCACCGGCTTCTAGCTGTCGGCTCCGCTGCTTAAGAGTACAGCAGCGCATATTTTCAAGTGTAACCATTGAACGGATCCCGTTTAACTGCCACAAGAGTTGTCCATCTTGTAAGTTTAACTGCCACAAGAGTTGTTCATCTGGTAATAAAGATCTCAATGAGGAAACACGCTGTGTTTTTTCTATTTTCACTGCATTTTAATATAGCCTATAAATAGTGAATTTTAATATAAAAATATTAATGATTAATCGAAAATCGATCGTTAATTCTCCCGACGATCGATTAAGACAATTTAATCGAATGCCCATCCCTAGTATCAGTACTGTCATAATTTCAAAAAGTGAAATCTGCCTAGCTCGAAATGTTAAGAAGGATGCTACATTTTTAAGCTTGAATGGCTTCGGGGATGTTTTCATTGTTTATATAACAAGCAAAAATCATATCCTTGCAAATAAGTATAAAATCGACCCAACATTAATTAGCCCGATAAATGTTTGACAATTACCATGCAAATAACTAATTATGTGAATATACTAAAATCCTCAGCATAACATAAACTGAACAGAAACTTAATATGCAACATGAAAGGATGCTGAAAGTACAAATCTGTAGGCGTTTGACATAAGATATCTAGGGTATCAAAACATGGATGTAAAAACACATCCACACACATTCTCTTTCTGTCCATCTTATAAGTTCTGAAAATATGTTGTGTGACTACATGAAAGTAAGGACAGTTGTGTCAAACAAGGTTATATTTCATGAATCATTCTTATACATGCAAAACACTATTATAAAACCATCATGTCACTTAATGCAACCTCATGTAAAACGCCACCATCCAGACTGCAACTCTGCTTCATGCCACAATGTTTTATTCATCTGACGGGTGAATACACTTTGTAGCATTAATCTCATTCCTTTGGTGGGCCCATGGTGGCAATCCCAATTTGTATAATTGGCTTCAAAGGATCCATAGCCATTTTAAATCATTAAATAGTCAAGAAGCACAAACTGAATGACAATGAAAGTTGAAAGAATATCATCATCACCAGGAAGTCAGGAGTGTGGAAGCATGACATCACACAGACATCATTCCTACAGCATTGACAGGCCTTTTTTGTGTAGTCATTTGAAGTGTTTTGCCTGATCTAAAATTAAAAACAAACAAAAGACATCATATTTTCACTCCTGAGTAGGTCACACTCGCTGCTTGGGGGAGGGAGTGGGGCTTTTTTTTTCTTTTTTTTTTTTTAACAGGCATTATCCAGAGACTCCTAAATGTGGCTTTGTTTCTTCATGTGTGTAGACTAATGCAGATACCACAACAATCATAACAGCATTAAAACTTAAACGACTTAGGTTACATTTTTTAGCTTAAAACAAAACCCAAATCCTCTTTAGCTATTATTTCCTTTCAGGAAAAAAAAAGACTCTTCATGGATGATGAGAGTTAGAAAGTCCTTATGGTTCTTTTTTTTCTGCAGGCAACAAAAAAGAAAAACAATTCCAAGTGTTACATTTTTGAAACACTGACATCCAGTGAAGCATCAAAAGGGTTCTACAAAAAGCCCGTCACAAGGGTCCTAAACAGTCCACTCCACTCTCACAGGCCTTTGCTGTTCCATACAATGCGGCCCTAAACCTTTTGTAGCTGACCCTGATGGATCAGCTGCCAAGATATGGCCGTAGGTGATGGACATTTAAATTGCATAGATTAATTAATCATTTTTATTTATGAGTTTGTGATATCATTTGTTGGTGTGCAAATTAATGTCCATTTGCTGGTGGATTTAATGAATTTGTGCGTTAGTCTGGTGACCCTTTGTGTCACGTGACCTTACCTGGTTATATGACCTGGAAGGGCTCTGGCACATCGGACTCGAAAGACAGAGAGAACACGCACTAATTATGTTCCCAATCAATCTACTGCTGGTTTCCAGGCGAACACGGTAATGCGCTTACATATCTGTACTATGTTTTAAATGGAATATGTATATTTGTTTGTGATTGCTATGTGTACAATTTGGGTTTGTTTGGTTTGTTGATTGTTTGTTCGTTTGTTTGTTTGTCTGTCTAGTTTTCACGGTGTTCCCGACAATAAATAAGAAAGAGTTGGACATCAGTATGAAGCGTGGAGTCATGTTTATGAGTTAAAACCAGCGGGTAGTTACACCTTTCATCGTGATAGTTCTGCTTTCTGAAATCTGTGGTTGGAAGCACATTTTTAACATTAAATAGATACGCCGAATTCCAGCCCATGTGGAATCGGATCTAATCAGTATTATTTGGTGTGACTTCCGAACACCCGGCAGGGCGTTTGGCTCATACTCTCAGTTTTCAGTCTGTTTGCTGGATCAGAGACAGCCCAAAGTCCAAGTGACAGAGCAAGAGTGAATACTAATGAATCGCAGGATTGATGCTACCCCCCACTGCGCTCATAATATTGTCTTTTCCCTCCTAAAGCCCCTGAAACAGGTCAGCAGCAAATCTCACCAAAGACAGAGAACCGTCAGAGACAAAGTGTGCGCCGGTTTTTGGATCCTGGCATGAACTCTGCACCAAACAGTGCCGAACATTTGCAGTGTGCGCCCGAACTGAAGAACTTGCTCTCTGGCTGAATGCACTAATGTGGCAGGAGCTGGGCACTTTCCTGCCTTAATTAGACCCGTTCGCCTGGCAGGGGATTAATGGGCCAGACTGGCGGGGCAGATCGCTACTTGGCCGAGACACGGCAGTTAACATTTGAACTGAAGTGTAGGATACGGAATGACTTCTGTTGAGCGTAGAAGTCCCTCTGATCTCCTTGGGAAGTGGTCCTAATTCTGTCAACAAAAATGTGCACAGCTGCACTGCCATCTGAACCTCTTAACCCGATGTCCTTTCTTTCGATGACACTTTCTTCTTTGAAAAAAACAGGCACTGAAAACAGTTTTTAGGTGCAAGAGCGGCATGCATGGTGTATTAGTAGCAAGATGTAATCTAAAATAGCAGCACACGTGATGGCACTTTGCCTTGAGCTTCCCAACTATACTCAATTAGACATCTTCAGCTCTAGTAAGGCAAAGAGGAGAACGTATGTAGTGAGTTTTATACCCCTTAGGTTAGATACCAGCAACATCATTATTTGAGCCAAAGGTACACAGGGTTTTTGATGTGTGAAATAACTTTCAAGCTGCTAAATCTTTAGAGAAAGAATTCCACTCATTATAGAATGACTCAAAGGGGTATGGAGTGTTATTCACAAGTTGAAGCCAGGTAACATCCATCCAACTATCCACTTATAACATGCAAGTTTGAATAGTTTGAATATTCTTCTACACATGAATTCATCAAAATTCCAAAACCATAGCACATTTTAATATAATTAAGTTTCATTCTATGTTTTCTTCAGTGTTGTGTTTTTTGCAGGGCTGTCAGTTCACATTCAGTTTCCTCCTATCTCATGCTGCCTCACCACCGCTACTACTTCTCCAGCACAGTCATAATTAATCAGATAATCTGCGTGTGCACACGCATGCACCAGCAATCATCCAGCTGAAATGACACTTGCTCTCCTGCCTAGATTAATATTCACCAGCTTGACTAATGCAAGAATTTATCCCATCAATAAAGCGGAGGACAACAACTAAATAACAAACATTGCTATTTCAGCAGAGAGTGTTTCATGGGGATTGTTTAGTGAAGCAAATGTGTCATGTGGCTACAATATAACAAAGCATTAGACATAACTTCAGAATACACACGTGCCTGTAGTCAAATAGAAAATAAAGTGCAACAGGCAACACCCTCAGTAATGTTACCATGGACATTTTAAAACGTTATTTTATCCTTTCAGCTAAAGCTAATTTCGCTGTGTTCCTGGCATGCATCAGGCGACTGTCCAGATGGGGCTGCAGCTGCAGTCGGAATGTGCATGGCCAGAAGCACATCTGCAGTTAGAACAGCAGTTCATTGCTATTATCATCCATAATAAATGAATATGGAGTATTCCCACTATGAAAAGAGAGTTGGGCGATTGACAAAAGTCCTAGTTTCTGTACATCTGAGAGAATGATGTTTACCAGACACTTCAAATGCGGTGGCATATGAGACATTAATGAGCCAATATATGAGACATTAATCCCATACACAAACACATTCACATACACTAAATTAGAGGTAATTCAAGGTAAATTCAAATTATCCATGATTTGAAATGGATGACATACATGCTGTGCAGCCTTCTGGAGCCCATTTTACTTTTCAATACAGTATGATGATATCGTAAAATACAATGGCAGGCTGTTCAAATTTGTAATATAAGCACCGATACTCTCTAAGATAACTAGAATGTTGAAAGGAACAAACAATTACATTTTGAATTAATGCCTTTTCAGAATGAGCAGTTGTACGTCTTGTCTAGGTGGGTGTTTTTTACGTTAAGGAAACCTTTTCTTATACAAAGAAAGAACTGGACATCTCAGTAGTGCCAACCTTTCCCCACATAATTGCAGCAGGATGAAATCGAACTCAGACTGTTTCCCCCTCTCTCCCATAAAAGGCAATCTAATAGGGGCTTGCACGCTAAATTTGCTGCTTATTGTGCTAATTTGTGTGAAACTGGTGAGGTGGCTTTTACTGGACTTAATAAATAGGTCCAAGTTGAGAGCGCTAGAATGATGAAGAGTTGAAACCAAGAGCATATTCCCACGTGTGTTCAGCTTAGGTTAGGCCTGCCTTATCTGAGAGAGGCACTCAGTAGCACCTGTTCCTGGGCCTTTATAAGGGCCTTGTGTGCCCTTCTAGTAAGAGCCCATTTGCCAAGACATTACAAAAGTAAATTAGTCACGGTTCTTTGACCAATGTGTTACTAGAGGGCAAACTTCAAGGAGAATTATGGGCCATAGGGTTCAATTTAAAGCACAATCATAGTTCTCTGCATAATTACATGCCCAAGCATTCTAGTCTCAAATGTCCGAGAGGACAAGCAAATGCAGTGTGCTGCAGTGAATAGAGGGAGAGTGAGTAGTGTAACACATTAACTCCACAGTGTTGCTAATGTCATGGATTAATACAGTCAATCAGCCATGCGGGCATGAAATCTGACAACATCCAGACTCAGAACATTTGAGAATATTAATTGCACTTTCAGTTCAGATTTTATGTATATAGTTTAACTTTTACATTAAACATTAAGATGCGACTGACCTTCCTAATTACGGATGTCTTTGGTCTTATAAAGCATTCCTCCAAAACAACACTCTATCTTGCTACAATTTTAGATACGATTATCAAAAAGAGGAAGCCAGTGGATGGAATATCAAAATCAAATGCAAATCACTAAACCTCCCCCATCTCTCTCACCTTCTCCCTCTCTTTCTGACACACACACACACACACACACACACACACACACGCACACGCACACACACAGCAATAGTTGAATCAAGAAAAAATGATGTGTGTCCATGCTCAAGTCTAACTAGGTCATGTTGCTCCGACACTTCAAACCAACACATTTGCAGGGCCGTATGGACATGTCACCACCTTAAAAATATAGTTGTCCAGCCCTCTCCATTTTCATTGACTTATATCATTATTTCCTTCAGTGAAAAAGATGAAGAAAAAAAACAGCTGAAGAAGTCAGGGTTGAATTTGACACAGATTTAAATGAATACTGTCACTCAAGTCACTAAATTGCAATGGCTAAAATCTTTGTCATCAAACACTCATTGTGTCCTGCTTACCATTCCAATGAGATTTCATCATGCATGTAGATGAACATGTCACATTATGACTATGAACTAGAAGCATCCCTGTCACAGCAGGTGAATTTTTTTTTTTTAGGTTAGGCCAGCCATTGCCTGATGTTTCACTCTGGTGGACTGCTTGGCCTGAAAGCCAGCACAGGCTCTCTCCTTACTATATATTATTCATCAGAGACTCAAAAGATCATAAGCCTAAATATGAGCAGCTGCCTGAACTTCCATCCTAAAATGAGGCTAACTTTCCGCTTGTTGAGTATTCGCACAACTGTGTTTGAAGACATAGAAGTCTGCAGTGTAGCCTGTCCCAGTTAGCCGGGCTAAAGCCACATTATGAACATGTATATGCATTACGGTTAAGACACAAACATTTAAAGAATGTGAATGATGAGCGGTTTAGGTGAAAGACAAAGAGAGTCTGCTTTTATTTGACATAAATAGTTGATGGAGTTTAAAAACGTCCCACATTTGGGTACGTTTTATCTGATGTTATATGGATAGAATTGTGAGAAAGTGAGCAGATAGAACATAGCAGACACAGAGAATAAGGATTGCATTACGGTAAGCTTGTTGTGGTAACCATCTGTACTGTTTTCAGTCGTAATGTGAGTCATGGATTTCATGGAATTCGAAGCATGGATATACACTCATAAGCTACACTGGATCTATTTCATTTCAATACAACATAACGTAGTGAATGTTTGCATCTGTGTCTCATTCTGTTCTCATTCTCACTCATTTCCATATGTTTACATTAATATATTCAAAATTAAACATAACCACTTATTGTGTAGGCATTCATTTATATTTTTTTCTTTTTTCATGTAACTGTAACTTGACCAGTTAATGAATTGTGAGAGGATCGAGGACGTGGCTGTGCAAAATGAGGGGACCAAATGCATACATTTGATAGATGGTGATTTTCAGAGGAGCAATGAGCATTTATTAATTCCCCTCACATACCCAGTATATGCTGTAATGGTTTGCTTTAACCAGAAATGAACTCGTCTCTAGGAAATGTTTACTTTAGACCAAGATATTTAAATCATCACCTCTTTTCATACGATATTAACAGAGACTGTAGACTTGTAGACTTAGCAAGTCTACTTAATATATTTACATGTTAAAGGTTCACTTGGGCAATGTCTGGGATTCACTGAGCATCTCTTGGTCAGTGGTATGTCATATCATATACCCTTGTGTGTTGGCCTATCTGGATTGTAGATACACTGTGTGTGTCTGTGTTTTTAATAAAGAGAATAGACAGGTGATGTAAGGTTCTTTGTTCCCAGGAACCTTTTACTAGGGCAAACAATGAGAGACACATCTGATGTTGACTGTGGAGAATCACTTTTATATTATAATGCCCCTCTGTCTTCTGATGTTTGTCTGAAGTGACAGACCATTGTTTTCACATCCTTTCTATCACTGGATTTGCCATTTGCCTCCTGCTTCCCCCTCTCTCTCCGGTTCTCCCTCCCTTCTCCCCCCTCCCGGTCTTCTGAAGACACACCTAACCACATTTTAAGGGTGAAATGTATTTGGTGAATAAAAGATGACAGAACGTTGGGGTTTGGTATCATATTAATGGTGTCAGTGTGAGGAGTACAATGGTCTCAGTTGTAGCACAACAGGGTGGATCTCTATAAGATTTCCAAAAACATGGTAAAATGTTGGTCCTCACTCCACAGTGACACACCTACCTAGGGTCACAAAATGCAGACCCAGGATACTACCTCCTGCCACTGTGATAAGGAAATACCCCTATAGTTCCTGTAGGTCCTTGTGACAGAGCGCATTGCGTCTGTCACGCATTGCGTCTGTCACGCAAAGCAGCGGTTTCCTGCCATCATTGTTTAAAAGATACGTTCCTATATGGACACAAATAAGGAACAATTGATTATGTGATTTTGTTGTTCGGAGTGCTTAGAGGTTACTCTATGTGTGATTAACACTGAATGAAGAACTTGGAGATGACCGGAGGATATATGTATTGTCTGTATAATCCAAGGGAAGAAAGACGTATTGCACGCATGTTTAATTCAGTAATGATAATTTTTTTTTGTGAAACAGTACCATCGTAAGCGTTCCTAAAGTGCGCACAATCTAACATCAGAACACTTGCATGGTTTACTTTGTTCACTGATCTGATTGGCCAAAATGTTGATACCTTCGTACTTACCTGTTGCCTGTGTCTTCCGGGAACGCGGGAGCAAACTGGGGTGCAGGGCTGGGAAAGCTTTTCTGCGTTCATTTTGCGCGCCGCTAGGGAGGCGCTCATTGGAGCAGGGGGCTTTGTAGTGTTTTCAAATAATTCTTTAATAAAGTGTTTAACGGCATTGTTAATGAGATCACATGAATGTATGTATGTTATGTTTTATGCCATTATATTTAGAAGGAGGAAATACTATGCGTAACAGCTAATTGATTTACATACATTCAATGGTTAGGGCCAGTTTTTTAAACATGTGCCACTCATTCGGGAGATGTCACTGATGCGAGCAGACATACGGTGTGATTAGGGCCTATAGCTACGCATGGGCATTGTCCAAGTTTGTGTTTCCTTTTGATTCAGTGTTTTTTTTTTGTTTGTTTGTTTGTTTTGTCTATGTTAAACCTGCCAGTAGCCAACTTAAAAAAAATAAAGAAAACAATTTTTTGGAAGATCCGTTTGCATTCGTCTATCCTTCAAGTCTGACCAAAACAAACCGCTCGGGTACACTCCTTTACAGTCCCTAAATGTGTAAATTAATTCAAATTTCCATTCAGCATGTAATTTAAGAATGTATTTGTACTGGCTGGGTTTTTGAGGGAAATGACAAAACTTGTGTATACAGAACTCCTATTTGGATTCTTTGTGTGTAGCCATATCTGTGCCAGATATGCTAGCTTTCTATTTTGGATTATTGTTAACAGTGTTTTATTATTGACAGATTAACTGCACTGTTACAAGAAATCTGTTGTGTTGGAGCAGAGCTTTGTGACTGTTTAACGCACAACAGTAAATGGTCGTGCCAGGCTGTCAGCTGTAGTTATACCGTAACAGTCCCTAAACTATTTAACAGACTGCTGGCAGAGTTGCGTGGGTGCCTGTAGGCGGCTCTTTTGTAAACTCCTATAAATCCTTGTCAAACGAGTATCGAATTCTGAGAGACATCATTTTACTAATTATCTTTTGCTAATTACAAGCCACAAGCATATCAGAGGTGGTTATTAATACATTATTTGGAGTCAGATTGGTCAAGACATAGCTTAGGCCATCTTAGCAGTCTCATCTGGGTGCTGGACAAGAAAAAAATCACGCCTTGACCTTCGGACACAAGACTGGTAGCCATCTTTGGGCCAAGAGTGGTTCCTCTATTGTGGTGACCTTGACGTGATCTGCATGGCGAATAACTTCTGATGATTTGCACCTGATTCAAAACTGGTGAGTGTAAATTTAAACTCATATTATAAAGGCGTGCTGAGGAAAACATGTTTTTTTATGATGTTACAGTCCTGAACTAACTCACCTAAAACCATACTAGCATTTAATCAAAACTCAGATTATCCCTCCGTGGTAAAATGAACAGGGATAGTTTGCATTTAGGTTTAATCCATTTATTTGGCACATAAAAAAACCAACATGGCTGGCCAATTAGATAAGTAAACTAAAGTTCTTACTGTTAACTCTACAGAGGAGAATATATACGACTGATGGTTCAACACCGGAATGCAGAATTCAAAATCAAAACAACATACAGTTGTTGAAGGGATTATGTTTTTTTTCTTGTTTGCAAAGACATTGCACAACGTTGCGAATATAAAGATGTTGCAAGCCAAGTGTTGCTGTCTCCTCAGAGGAATGCTCAGAATGCTGTGGTTGTGCCAAATCTGTCATTCGTAGGCAATTTCAACACTGAAGTACCTCCTGAAATGGCTCTAATCCCAGTGGCTCCAACAAGGAGAAACACACTGCGCCGTGGCTGCTATCCGAAGCACAAGAAGGCAACATCCAAAAAAGATCAAATGACCGCAGCCAATCCTGAAGCTCACGCTATAAAGTGGGCCATGAGATGCAGAAATATTGGTCGTTGGGTTTGGGAAAGCCCTCAATGTATTTTCTAAAGCGTCATTGGTCATCGATATCAGAGCCATCCAGTTAATTTTACACTGAACCCTCTAACTCAGTGTGAAAGATAAACTTCAAACCATAATCGAAAGAGAAGTTGATAATAAGAGTTCAATAATTATTAGACTGTTAAGTCAATGTCTAACTAATGTCTAACTTGTACATTTCTCCCAACAATTCCAATGCTTCCCCAGGCTCTCATTCAATGAGTAGCATCTCCTGCTAACATCTATTCAGACCTGTTGGCCTGTGCATGTGCTTTCGCCCTTGAACAATGCATTAAAACACAGATATTGTTTCACAACTCACAACACAACGTGGTAAGAAAGACACTTTCGTTTAGGGCTGAACGATTTGGGAAAATAATCTAATTGCGATTTTTTACCAAAATATTGCGAATGCGATTTAATATGCAATCTTTTTTTCCCAACAAAACGTAATGAATGATTTAAATATGACCAACACAATATTAGATACATTTAGTGTAAAATATTCTTTCCCACATTTTACATTTTTATTTAACTGCTCATTACAGAAACAAGAACAACAAATCGGTGGCTTTGCCACTGTGCATTTAAGTAATTAAAAAAAAGTCATTTTAAGTATAAACACTAGGCATGCACTTTTTAAACACTGTGTGCAAAATGTACCATCTTAAAAAAAAAAAAAAAAAAAAAAAAAAAATTAATTTTTTTTTTTTTTTTTTTTTTTTTTAGACCACGTTTTTTTAATCGCGAACGTTGCGGTTAGAAAATCGCGTTCTATCATATCGCGATTAAATCGCAAATGCAATTAATCGTTCAGCCCTACTTTCGTTGGCTACTGAAGTGGTTAAATGCCAAATTGAAATCTCATTCCGAGCATAGCCTATTATTGTAGCAACGTTACCATACAAGACAAGATACAGATGTCTCCATGTCTCCATTTGATTGGCTGTTTACAGTGTTTCACTACATTCATGTAAAATCCGGTAAATTGCAATGAAAGACATTGACCAAACATTCACCAAAAGTGTGTGTTCACTGTGTGCACGTATCTATAGACATATACATCATCTTCTTGGAGGAACCTTTGTGAAAGCTAAAAGACAATGTGTGTATACAAGCTCTGCTATATGTTGCTGTCAGAAAGCCGACATGATTTACAGTAGAATCTTTCAGTAATCTGTGGTATTGCTTCCTGTGAAGTTACTAGCTTTCAGTAGTTACAAGGAATCTGATGTATCGATTCCTGTTAGCAACAACTGGGCAGAATTACTACTGTCAGAATTGTGTGGTGTCCATATCCACATGTGTAAATAGAGAAACTAGCAATTAATTAATGAATGCTTAACCACGAGGTCCCAGTGTTCTTACCCATTGTTTTCTGTTCCTTTGCGATCTCTAGTTTCTCCTCAGCTTCCCCTCTTGGGCAAACACCCACTTTTATTTGGCTATTTTACATATTGTTTTGCTTGTTTGTTTCATGGTCTGTTGCCTCTTTTATACTTGTCTATGCAAATGCCCAAATCACCAGAAACCACATAAAGCTACTGCCGCCATTTACCCAGACTGTCATATCCGGTTATGTTACAAGCTTAATGTTTGTTTAAGTGTGTTATTGTTATTAAGATTTCTGTTGTGTGGATCCCTCTGCAAAGACCCCTCCTACGCTCTACAGGCCACCCCCTGTAGAGCTGCTGATAAAGCGACAACGTGGCTAACCAGAGGAACCTGATCAACTGATGCCAACCCCGTGCACTGACCGGAAAAAAATATATCTCCTTTGGTGTGATGGACAAGAGTGCAGATGGCTGACTTCATGGACATTGACTGTTTCTCATCCACAAGAGGACCAATCTGTAAGGCAGAATGCGCTCTGATAATGATAAAAACCTATTAAATGGACACTCTGATCTCCACGTATTAGGGATGGGCATTCGATTAAATTGTCTTAATCGATCGTCGGGAGAATTAACGATCGATTTTCGATTAATCATTAATATTTTTATATTAAAATTCACTATTTATAATATATTAAAATGCAGTGAAAATAGAAAAAACACAGCATGTTTCCTCATTGAGATCTTTATTACAAGATGAACAACTCTTGTGGCAGTTAAACTTACAAGATGGACAACTCTTGTGGCAGTTAAACGGGATCCGCTCAATGGTTACACTTGAAAATATGCGCTGCTGTACTCTTAAGCAGCGGAGCCGACAGCTAGAAGCCGGTGCTCATAAACACAACTGACCTTCGTTTTTTTTCCTATAACTCATTAATCTCACATTTTGAAATTCATTAATCAAGATTCATCGCGATTAAACGTTTGTTTTTCTTCTAAAGACTAAATCTTATAAATTAACGAGTAATCACTTCAGACAGCGTGTGTTTTAGACACTGTTGTTTAATGGTATTTTTTTCGTGCTCTCTCGCCCTCATACAAGGAATGTATGCGAGACACAATGGTGCCCCTCGACGGTAAATCGTAAGAATTGTCCCCTGAAGCAATTTGAATCACCTCAGTCAGCCCACCGTCTTCAACTATGTTGATGGGCCGACAGTCACCGGCAACCCAAACTGCTACAGCGTTGGTAACCTTTTCACGGACTGGTCTAGTTATTTTCCTAGAGAAGTCGTGGAGTGTGGGTTGGCGACCATCTAACCTGGGACTGTTTTCTGTCGGGTGCTTTGCATTAAGGTGATAGCTACATTCAGCTTGGCAAATGCTACATACAACTTTAGTTTTCTCCATTGTTCCGTCATTTTGCCTCTTACACAGAAACTTTCCACCCAACAATCCCTCAGCTCTCTCCATCTTCAACTACCATCTCGGTCTCTCCTATCTAACTGACTGCAGACATGCGGCGGTTTCGTGCCATCATGGGTCAACGCACACCGGAAGTAAACAAAGTTGCGTTAACTGCGTTCAAATATTTTATTGTGTTAATCTCGGCCACAATAATCTCATAGAATAACGCGTTAACTTTGACAGCCCTAAAAAAAAAAATGACACGCACACTACGCAACAGAACATGCATTCGTTTTATCGATGAAAAAATAATGTCATCGAGGAAATTCTTAATGATCAATTAATCGATCGTCGATTAATTATGCCCATCCCTACCACGTATATACATATATATATGTCTATGGTCGCACCCCCGCCACCCAGGCAGAGTTGACCTACGATGACTGCAACACCTAAAACTATTGGTAAATGTATGTTTTTTTTATTGAAAAGTATAGATTTCAGCCAGTTATTTATCCACATATAGTTTTTACATAGAAGAAAACACCCACCCACCCTGACTGGACATAGAGAAATCACCATAACAGAAAACAACCACATGGACAATTTAGGTGTCTTTGATACACCTGTTTAGAGTTAAAACACAAATAAATAGACAGACTTTCTATGAGAAACTGCATGACTTAAGAGCTCAAACATGTCACACCCGGCAAATCACTATAACCAAGCTAAGTGGGCTGAAAAGTATAGTGTGGACCCAAGCCTACGGACCACGTAGACTTCTGGAATTAATCACTCAGTGTGTTGGGGAGTCCCTGAAGACCACTAAAGTATGACAATAGAGGTCCCCAGACTGCCTGGAATTGGTAAATGTAATGTAACATCTTCATGTTTGGTCTTTAATTAATCCTTACAAGATGGGCAGCAGTCTGATCATGGCATTTTTACAATCTAAACTATCTGCACATTACTGTGTTTTGACTAGAATTTCAATACTTTAGCTCTGCATAATAATCAGCCTCCCTTACGCCTCTGTATTCAACTCCAGTTGATCTATCAGTGGTGTTGTCATTGGTTTGTGGCAGATGCATAGAATAGGATTGAGGATAAAACCAGACGTCTTGTAACATTTGGTCTCCTTTTTTGCTCTTACTCTCGCTCTTATGCTCTCTCACATGCTCACTGTCTCTCTCTCTCTCTCTCTTTCTCTCTCTCTCACGTTCTCTCTCTCTCTCTCTCTCTTTCTCTCTTATACTTATCCATTTGGGTTTTTATCTTCATTCAGTTGACTGATACTTATACTGTAACATTTAACCTTACCATTTATTGCATTAATAAACTGTTCAACCATTCATATAACTCCTCGTGTGCCATGCCGTTGCATTGTGCCATTAGTTTAAAGACTGCTTGGAGGTCATTTAATAATTTCATGGAGTCCAATTCATTTTATTTATCTGCAATATTTACCACTCTAATGCATTCTACTGTTCCATAATGTTCCGACACCTATAAACCTTACAGCCTGGTGTTTTCCATCTTTGGTAACATTTTGGCTACTTATTTACAGTGGTGTTTGGTTTTGGTTTGGTTATTATTAAAGGTCCATATAGCTGCAGAACTCAATGTGTTTGCATGCTTATGCAATTGCTTTCTCTCTCTTGCATCTCACTCCCAAGCGAAGGGACCACCCCTTGTCTTTGTGGCCAAACTCTCGAAGCTCAGGTCTCATTCAGAATGCATGACATGAATATTTCAGATTTCAGAAAGTGCACTATGTACAGGTGCTCCAAGCTTCACTCTAGGCCTCAGCACCAAGGCTCCGTCACTTACAGCAGCTATACGGAGTTCTGTTCCGAAACTAGTAAGCTAACTACCTAAAAGGCATGCAAAAACCTTGCAAACACCACCAACAGCCCAGCTGACCCTGATAGAAGCTTGCCAACACACTAACTGGTGTCTTTTGGCAGTATAGCTGTAATGCGTGTGAAAGCTTTTCTTTCATTTTTACAGGGTGTTCCAGCCCGTTACACCGAACTACATAGGCCATATCCTGGATGGCTAGTGGGGAAGACACAGGTGTTTATCTGTCCTTCACACGATCATATGCCATCAAAATTAATTTGAGGATGGTACCAAAGCTAGTTGCCTATAAAACCATACCTCACAAAGTGTCAAATTGTTGCATAGTGTTACTTTAACATTCTGCAAACTAGCTTACGTTATACTACAGCACGGCCATTCCTCCTACTTTCAAAGTTTACTTCTGCAACATTTCTTATGTTGTTATTCCATCAGTAATACTGGTCCAAAGAGTCTGTGTATCGGTGACGTGTGGTAGGTTACAGTAGTTAGTTCTTAGTTCTTTAGCATATCCAGGCAACAGATGAGAAAGCCCTGCCCTGGGTGTGTATGCCAGATGCGACAGGTGGGTGCTAAATAATGTTGAAAAATTCAAAACCTATTGTTGTCAGTGAGGGTGCAGCTAGTGGCATTATCCTTTGGCATTCACAGACGCCACCGAGCCAGAAAACCATTTCAGCTTCACTGCATGTCATTCAACACCTTACTACACCATCGTGCCAGAAACATCTTTGGGAGAAATTAATATTAGTTGACATTTGACTTGAAATTTACATAGAGAGCAGCAAAACAATCTAGCCTACTTTTTCAAAGTAAAGAGTCACACTTCCTCCAGAATGTGCAAAAGGTGCTCTTTGGCTTCTATGTTACCTTCCCAACTGTGCCGTGATTCTCCCTCTTTGTCCAGCCAACTTTCATAAAGCTAATCAGTTCTGATACTGGATCCAACACGCACTCACAGCCCTGGGATTGAGGCACTAATTTATGAGATTGGGTATGTGTTAGGTCTACTGCAGTTTGGCTTACCTCCATTGCTCTGCCACTACTGTAGCCTTGCCAGTACACAAGCTTAGGGATGCACTGTCCGATCTACTTACGGAAGTACTGCAGCGGAAAGGCGCTAGAAAAGTTGTCCAAAAATTAATTAGCTGTTCATGAACAGCCTCTGTTTCTGTCCTTATTACAATTCTGTTGGCGTGCAGGCACTGTTAGAATGGTGAAGTGACAGGCATAACCCACAGAAGAACGAATCTGTGAAACTCTGAAGTTCGTGAACACACAGGGAAAGAGAGAAAGAGAGAGATAGAGAGAGAGGAAGAGAGAGAGAGGAAGAGAGAGAGAGAGAGAGAGCGAGAGAGAGAGAGAAATCAAAGAGAGGAGTTTCCCTCCCTCTGACCCGCTTTGCCATTGGGGTCACTTGCCATACCTGACCTCCCCTCTGGGGAGGCACTGGAGAGCGAAATGCAATACGGGAACTGAACGCCACAATGCCTCCACAACCCATGCAGTGACCACGGGGAGGGATGCTCAGTGTCTCCAGACCAGCGTATTTTCTCCTCGCTCTCATTTAATGCCTGCCCCATGGTGCATGGACAACAGAACAGAAGCAGCTCGGCTCAGTGAAGGTAAAAAAAAAAACATTAAGCATTTTGTTGATGAAGTTGAAGTATTTCATCATATTGTCTGTAATGTAAAAAAAAATACCATTTATTATTTGGTTATAAATTTAGGAAAAGGTTAACAACCACAACCCTTTCGCCAGAATCATGGAAGTCATATTCAACATTAATATGTATTTCACACACACCATAACTTGTTCAAGCAAGTGTGACTACTTACAGTCATTGATTTTAATCTGCCGCCCATATGTTGGCCTGTGGCCACTTGTTTTGTACCGCATGACTTTGCAGAGATGTCAAAGCATAAGGCGATACAGAATTTTCTGTAGTGGTGTTAGCCTAATTCATGCAAAATTATGCAGTTCAATTATGCCCAAGTATGATACCATCAACAAGTGACCAAGTGCTTTTGGCCAGTCCAATGACTGACAACAGAAGCAAATAGAGAGCTCTGGCTTTAATTAAGGACTTCATTCTGCCAAGAAGCTGACTAGTTAATCTGGTAGTGAGCAGGAAAGGTTATAGACGAACACTATCTCAGTGTCACTGATATGTGTGACCGCTGATACCAGAGTAAGAATAAAGTTCAGTATAACCATTAAAAATGCAGTTAACCATAATTGATTACTTAAGCTGATAAAACTATATTATTCTTTTCCCCATCAGCATGACATGGCAGACCAGTCATAAGCCACCGGCTTTCCATTGCTCATTTTAGCAAATGGAAACCTATTTGTCATTGCGTTATCAGAACAGCCAACAGTCAGTAGGCAAACAATGAGATACCTTTTACAACTTGTGAAGTAGACTTTTAATTATAAGGAGTAATTCTAGATGTTTAGTAACTGGGGCCCTGCAACGGCTCTATGTGGCAGTCACCCGGGCTCCCTTCTCTCAGTGCAGTGGGCTATTTATTCTCTGTTTCAAATGAGTACTGCCAGCGAGATTTAATCAGAAAAGGTTGATAATTTAACACCAGTGGAGACATTAATATATATGACGGCAGCTATCATGCTGCCTCCCCTCTGTGTGGCAGTTATGAAAATATTTTCACAGAGGAGGCAGTAGATAATGTAGCGGCGTATCAGCCCCGGTGATGAATTCATGTCCCAATAACACCTATCTTTTGTTGACAGGTTCCACAACATGAATGAGTCCATTTGAGGGGCGCTGCTGAAGTATTTTGAAGTATTTGGCCTTGAGCACACACACACCGTGCTGTCGGACCCACTGACAGGTCCAGTGTAATTTTCTGTCAATTTGCCGCTTAAATACAGCACTCTGGATTGATACATCTAGATTCATGACTGCCAGCTTGAAGTTGAGAGAGCGAAGAAAGAGAAAGGAAAGAAAAAAATCACCCATGATACCTTTTTTGTAACCTTGACTTCATAAGACTCTGATTCAAGACTTGACTTCTCCAGTACACATTTTCATAAATGACAGTAAAGAAGATATATGAGGGCGATTTATTACCTTCTTCCCTCTGTCCCTTATCCTGGCTCTTTGAGATGCCACCCTATCGTGAATCATAATGTCCAGTCAGTTTTTCAGGGAAACACACACACACACACACACACACACACACACACACACACACACACACACATTGCATTCACAACGAAATTGATTTTATGCAGTGGTTTACTTTCTCCGCCATACAAACATCCAGCTCATAGAAAGGAGCCGGTGATAAATTCTGACAGGCTGAGGTTGCTCACAAAGCACCGAGCACCACGGCTATATATTTACACTCAAGTTTCATCACACTGCGGGATTTCAAACATTAGTCTCACTGTCTTCATCAGTGAATTATGAGGTATATTTAGATGTGAAAACAAATAAACAACTAAGTGACCCAAAAACATCTAAAAACTAAAATTGCAGCCTAACAAGTGCTCTCCACGGCATCACTCTTCGGCGTAACCCAGTTCATTGCATGAAGAATTGAACCAGGGCCAAATAAAATAACTCTCTTGGCATTTCAACTCTGCCTCCCTACTCAGTAATTGATTCTTTTGTCGGCTTCATATTTGCAGTGCCAGTAGACATCAAACTCATGACTTAAGGATTTCATCCATTTCATGTCTATATTACATCTACTTCAACTACTCGCACATACTCAAACGCGCATGCGCACACACACAAATACACACAAACACGTAGACACATCACCAGATGCACATATGGACAAAACATACACACATACAAACATGACAATTGCCACTCATATACGGGCAGACACTGGTCTTATATTGCACAGTATCTCTTGCATTAAACATTCATTTCTTCTTCAGCTCAGGGTATTCTTGAAATATTTAGCAAGTTAAATCAACTATATATTTATGCATGTGCTTTCTGCAATAATCCATCTTAACTTCTGAGGAGCCCAAAAGTCATTGCTGGAAAAATGGGTCACCTGACATAAGACTCGCGACACAGTGTGGTATCCAGCTGTGAGCCTCTCCTCAGCCACAGTGGTGTGCTATCTGCGTGCTATGCGTACATGTGGCTGCTGGCTGAGAGCAGAACCGCTTTGATTCAGCTGCCTGTCTCATACTCCAAACACACACACACACACACACACACACACACACACACACGCAATGCACACATACACGTGCATTCTCTCCATGGACCAGCACACAAGCACTGTGCAATGCCAGCTTTCATGTGGACTTCTTAACCCAAGGCCAGGGCAATGGTGTGCTATGGTGTGGCAGGATATTGTCTTTCGCTGTGGTGGATTGGGATAAACTGTTGTGCTGCACTATACAATTTGATTTTAGGATGGTCTGTTATGCTCCGTTCAGCTTTGCGGTGCTGTGAAGAACTGTGCTGTGTATGTGTGTTCTCTGTTGTGCAGTATACTACATAATCCTGTGCTATCTTTAACTGTGCTGTGTTTTCCTGTGGTGTGGTAAACATTTAAGCACTTTATGGCAGGCTGGATGGTGTTGTGCTTTGTTATGTTTAGGTCTGTTATGTTATGCTATTCAGGCCCTTGTGTGTGAACTGTGTTGGTACTGTATAGTATTTGCTGTGATTTGATATTACTGTGATATTAGAGACTACTTCACCTTGTTGCTGTATGATGGAAAACATAAAAGGGAAGAGAATCAAGGTTGACAGGTTAAATATGGGTCAAGCCCAGTCTCTCAGTGCTGACAGAAAGCTTCCAGTGACCCGAGAATGATTCCTCACTAATGTGGAGGAAAGCATCCTTCAAAGTGAATTATAATAACTGGAAAAACCACTCAGCGATGAAATTATGACCATTCTTTCCCTTTCTGTTGTTGTTACGCCATGCCAGTGGGCCATGGAGAAGAAGAGAATAGCTTCCATACATTTCAGCTGACAATGGCATACAAATATGCAGGAATTTCATGTGCAGGAGACTAGGAGCTGTAAAGTTCAATGCCATCTGCTTCAATTACAATACAAATGCATCTCCAATGCATCTAATCTGTGTGTGTGAGCGCACGCAGGATATGAGTGTGTGTATGCCTCTGTGTGTGTGTGTGTGTGTGTGTGTGTGTGTGTGTGTGTGTGTGTGTGTGTGCGTGTGTGTGTGTGTGTGTGTGTGTGTGTATGCCAGTGTGTGTGTGTGTGTGTGCCAGTGTGCGTGTGTGTGTGTGTGTGTGTGTGTGAGAGAGAGAGAGAGAGAAAGAGAGAGAGAGAGAGAGAGAGAGGGAGAGAGAGAGACAGACAGACAGAGATAGAGCAAGTCTTTCTTCCCTTCTTGAAATGCTAGTGTATGACCACTACTGGACATGTGCCATGCATGTCAAAGCACATGTCCTCAATAGAGAACATTTATCCCAATTGTTTCAGAACTGTCACCGTTTAGAGAAGAAAAACGAAATCTGTCATAACGAGAGCATCAATCACAACTTGCTATTTTTTTCATTCATCCATTCTCTGGTGCACCTTCACATTGTTTTAAATGGTTCAAAAGTATCTCACATTAAGCGCGAAACCAGGGACATTTCCAGTGTTACGGCAAAAATGGTTGTTTAGTGTATGCTGATAAATAATGCTTGTTTCGTGAAATTACCTCTATAACCTTATTCACCATATCTGAAAGTCTGCTACGAACATGTAAAACGGAGCGGGATGTAAGGTGATGTTTTACAGTCGTTGATGTGCCGCAAACTGAGATGGATAGCTGAACAGTTTCGGCAATGCAAGGACTTATATCAAAAAACAACTTCAAAGTGCTGAATACAATGCAGCGTTTTGGTCACTGCAGATGTCCAGTCCGTTATGTGCAAACTCGGAGGTTATATGTGTGTACGTCTTTTCGAACACATCCTTCAGACAAGACAAACGGTATATGATCAAACCTCTAAGATGTCCAGCTTTACTCCTATTACTTCAATGAAGACTACTACCACGCATGGAAGGGGACAGACGACAGAACAACAACGAACAGACCTAGTCTAATGAGCTCTTGCATACAAAGATGGGCAGACCGCATTATTCGTGTCTGGCAAAGCCATTTCATCGGATTAAAGTTGTTGGACTAAAGAGGTGAGCTCAATACATTGTGTTTGAGAGACTATTTTACTATCAGTAAACTGACGTATTTTTTGCTCAACCCATTTCACCACAAATAGAAGGTGTTCACAGTTTTCACAGAACTAAATACATCGTATTATTGTATAAGGGGATACCACAAGGCATATCCTTAGTTATCCTTACTGTAAATGATCTGTAGTGAATCGGAATTCTACAGTCGAACACACAAGTAAGTTTTTAAAGAACTTCTGCGGTTGATTCCACTGGCATCACGGTATGGAATCTGCATGGCAGTAAATATTGAAAAGAAAAAACCGAACATATGCTCACCTTTGCTTAATGTCCCGCCGATACAGCAAAGAAGAAGAGACAGCCATAAGAATGTTCCACTGCGCCTTGTAAACCCTAAATCCATGTTTGAACGAGCGGGATGCCGAGAGGAGAGTTGTGCCTTTTCCCTCCTCACTGAGGAATGAAGTGCGCGCGTCGGCTCACTGGCGCGTCCGTTACGCGCGGCTCTTTCACGCCATCTCACAGCTGAGAACATTTGAATACGAATTCTGCATGGAAATTTGAAAGACACACCTACACGGCAGACTGTCGCTGTCCTGTTCGTACTCCGTAAAGACACTGTTCTGACTGCAACCTCACCACTTCGACTAGCAGTCCTTCTGCCCCACCACACTGGAGCACTGTGCGGAGAGGCACCAACGGCCGCAGGAGGTAGCACGCCTCCGTACAAATTACATCGGACGGCATTGAACCAGGCAGCTCTCACGATATTTTGACGAGCAGATTAGCTTTACATTCATCGAAGTCCCTTATAATTTAAAATTACCTCCAGTTAAATATGAAATGTTCTTAGAGGATTTGAACATGTTGTATACCATGTTTGGGAAGATATTAAATGTAACATTAAGAGCAGAACGAACTATCTAATCTACGCTTCCTAATTATAGCTGATAGTATGTGCATTAATCATAGAGAAAGCAATAGCTTCATATAATGATTTCGAGAGATTTCCCGCGTCCCCTAATGACGTTACTGTACCAAACGTCTTGGGGACATTAATTAGTCGACACAGTAATTAAACTTTGCTTAGATCAAGCACACTTAAGCTACTGCAAGTCGGTGTGCTTGCCCTTACCATAAATCCCCTTGGACAAACTCGACCTACTTGATATCAAACTGTTGGCGCTATGGGAAACATAGGTCATCCAGAAAGACTTTATACAACATAACGATTTGACCCTGGTTTTACGATACCCTGCAGGTGTATTACACCTCTTCTGTGACTCTAGAGTGCCCTGCTGATGGCATTTGTAGATTTTCTTTACCTTTCTTTACTCGTAGGATCCCATGTCACCTTTTACCCAGTGATGTGTGAAAGAATTCCTGATGGTGTGTTCAGCCAGCCAGCCTGCAGATATGAGTGAGAAAGTATCTCTGTTTCATAACAAATTGATTCTCCAAAGGTTGAAATCACTCGAGTAGGAGTTTTTGCATGTATTGGTGTAGATAGGATATGTATGCCAAATTTCAGCTGTGGCTAGTTTTGGAACTAAGACCAAATGTTATGTTTTTGGGCAAACAGGAACACCTCCTTGGCTTCATTTATGAAACTGCAAACTCACAATTTTGTAGACACCAGAGTATTCTTTCATTTTGTCACACAACCAGTGTAATTCCCATGAATGTTTATTGGCATGCAGTGGAACAAATTGCTCACAGAGTATCCTGTGAGTAGAAAGATGTGTCTCTCATCTGCAGCAAATGCGAAATCACAAACACACAGGCGGCACATCACAGCCAGACTGTGGTGGTGAGGAAAGCAAACCTGTGGGAGAGGTACCTTATCTGACACGGACACACATGCTACTTCTCTGTTCTTCCATCCCTCTCTTTCCATAACCACCACCCCCTTTCTCTCTCTCTCACTCTCTCTCCTCTCTCTCTTCCTTTCCCTCTTTATCCCTTCTTCCACACCTTCTCTTTCTCTGTCCTCTCGTTTTTCCACCCCACTCTTACTGGAATTCATACAACAGAAAAAAATGGAGGATCTGAGTGTCACCTGATAGTGTAACATTAGAGAACTGCAAGAGCACTATGGTGGCACCATTGAGAAATAATACAATTAGTGAAAGATACTATACGTGAAGATTAGGGGAACCCCAGTCCCAGAGAGAGCAGTAAGTTATACTCTCTTAACATAAATAAGTACGATGAATAATTAAATGAACTCCCAATCATTTCCTTTACAAATTCATAGCTGAAGTTAGACACATGCACTTAAACACACAAGCCACACTGATTCTACACACACACACACACACACACACACACACACACACACACACACACACACACACACACACACACACACACACACACACACACACACACACACATGTTCAAACTCACACAAGATAAATGTCCCCTGTAAAATAATTGAGACGTAATACATTTCACCAGACCAGAAGGCCAAAACAGATGGCATATTGTTATCTCTTTCTATTGTTGGCTCTATTCAAGTGACTGGGATTTCTCATGCTCCCATACCCGTCACACTCCAGTGCACTACTGAAAGACTGCACTTACTGGAACTGCTGGACTATTTAATGGATGTATCAGATGTCCGCCACGAGGGAAAAAGAGAAAGACTCAAACAATGGACGGGAATTTGAATGGCAGATAGATCAGACAACATACACGCTTCAGCTAACCAACTGACTTTTTCACTCTCGAGGGACGATGATATAGTGAATAAATGAAAGTATCAGTACGCTGAGTGATGGAGAAGAAAACTGTAAGTGACGAAGAAACATCTCAAAGGCGATCCTTTCATTACTAGTTAAACTGATAGTCATGCAGAAAATAGTTCAGGAGAATACAGGACTGGTCTTCTTTCCAACCCAAGTTCTAAATCCCAAACAGATCTTAAGGACCAACTGTATCAGCTTTCATTGAACTGAATGGCTCACAATGTGTACAGTGATTTCATAAAGTTCCCACACTTGCACTTAAGCTCAAGCCAGTTTGGCTCTGGCGGCATTTGGAGAGTAGCTTGAAAAATGCTATGATAAGACCTCTTTCTCTCTCTGCTTGCACTGATGCTGGGTTGACATGTGGTCTATACTTCTGACTCAGTGAGGAGAAAGTAAATTGCTTGTTTCTCTGTTAGTCTGGGGGTGCAGTGCCGGTCTCTTTTTTTTCACACTGCATCTTGATTTGGGGCCCGTGTCTTTCTCATGGGCTTGAGAGTAGGTTTAATTTAATGATTCCTCCTTTTACAGCTTTTATTTTAAAGCTGTGTGTATGTGTGTGTGTGTGTGTGTGTGTGTGTGTGTGTGTGTGTGTGTGTGTGTGTGTGTGTGTGTCTGTCTGTCTGTCTGTCTGTGTGTGTGTCTGTGTGTGTGTGTATGTGTGGGTGGGTGGGTGTGTGTGTGTGTGTGTGTGTGTGTGTGTGTGTGTGTGTGTGTGTGTGTGTGTGTGTGTGTGTGTGTGTGTGTGTGTGTTTGTTGTAGTTATGTACGTATTTTGCATGTTGTTTGTGGTTGTGTGTGTTAGCACTTTCAAGTCTTTTCAAGCTCGTAACCTATTGTTAGCTGTCAGAGTAAACACTGATCAAAGGTGAAGAAATGTTTTATCATCAGTGAACAAAAAACTGAAATCCTTTATCTGATAGAATGGGTTCTTGTATGTGACCACATGCTGTGGTGTTATATCTACACAAACATCCCCTTGCCAGGTTGTCTCTGTATACAAAAACAAATATTGAGTGACATTGCCCTTTTCCGCAGCAGAAAAAGTAGGATAATTATGAGAATACCCATTTCTGTATCATTAACAATGCGAGAGCACATTTCTATTTTAAATAATTCAGCACTTCCACAAATAATCCGCTGGATATTTAAGTGACTGTGTAAAACGTGATGTCAAACAGATCGCCAAGAGATAGTGAAGGGGACATGTAGGATTGGACGTTGCAGTGCACAGTTTCAGAAGTAAACAACGTGTGAAAGCCTCCTGAAAAAAGGAAAGAGAGAAAATGAGGAGAAAGAAAAAGGGAGAAATGGATTTTGGCTCATCAGAACTAAACAGCCATCCATAATGCACTGCATGGTGGCCTGCACAGTTAAACCAACACACAACTGAAAAGATGCTCGCTCACACACTGAAAGTCAAGGAGTCAGCAGCGGAATTAAGTTTCACAGGAGTGAGTCCTGTTACGCTAGCTCCCCACTGGGCGGACCGGCTTTGTTGTGAGGAGCACGCTTGTTGTTTTCTCTTTCAGATGGCTATTTCCCATGGTAACTTCCTATCCCGCAAAAAAAACAAACATGATGAAAAGACTTCTAAAAAAGACAAACGTGACGTGAATGTGAATTAGCAACGCTGCAAACGTAAGGAAGGCAAAGCTCAGGCCAAAGGGTTACCGCACGCAGTAATCCCACATCTGTCTGCGAAATCAAGAGTGCGCAATCTCAGGACCAGCAGACATTAGGCATGCAAGGCTTTCATGTGTAGAATTACATCTAAAAATTCATAAAATCAGGAGAATTATGGCATATTATCAAAGTAAAAGCAAGCAGTTTATCTCTTTGGGATACTTGAATATTTATTGGTGGTCTCTAATCTCTATTGTGTGGGCACACTGTAATTAAGCTCATTTTCATTCCCCTCACATAAAGGAAGAATGTGCTTGGAGACTGTCGCAGAGGAAGAAACAATAACGTGCCACTATTTCATGTTAATTAGAATTTAAGAGAAATTAAGTCAAGTCCCAAATCTTATTATCCAAATTATTACATTTGTCTTTCCAATTTTGGCTAATTATGTCCGAGACAGGCAGCCATAAAATGTTTGTTGAAGTTTTCTTCTTCTTCTTCTACTATAGTTTGTCTGCCCTGGTCTGAATCAGTTGATGAGTTTGTAAACTTGGATCGTTTGGATTGGAGCTTCACCACAAACCATGTGAGAATGTTGACTCAGCTCATTGGTCATATGGGCCTGAGGCGGGAGCAGGGCAGTAAATACAAGGAGAAGGTCTTGTGTTCAAGACTAGGGCATATTTCTGTGGGAGACCTTGCAACTCAACATGGCGCAATGGTAGAGCTGGAATTTGCTCATAACCATGATCATTTGGGATTGGACCGGGACCACCTCCGGTCAAAAGTCTCTGTGTGGTTGTTTTGGTCCGCACACGAGTTTGTGTTCACCAAAATGAATCGCACCAAGGGGTAAAATGAACCAAAATTCGATTTAACCAGACTAAGAGGCGCCGGTGTGAAAACGCCCTTAGACTTCAGCGATCCACATGACACTTGGGATGGTTGTGGCCCCACATGGCCGATACGGAATGTTTCGGAACAGAGGGTTGGTGTCCTTAGGTATGCGTTTCCCTTGGTGGGGTTCCACATCCCTGAAGTGGGGTAGATCAAAGCACTTTTGGGGCAATAGCTCAATAACTGTTTTTTAATGGAAAGCTCAAGGAGGCAAATTACCCTAGCTCATTACGATTCATTCAAGAAAATAAGTCACAATTATACTCATATTGACTAGACAGGTCTCAAAACCGCAGAACATAACTCACAGATACAGCCACCACATCCACAAACTATAGTTCCTTACATTTTCACTCAGAATAAGGCTTCCAACAAACTTTTAAGGTCTATTGTTGTCAGACATCATTCAAGATAACACACTCTTCTTGGACTCGGAAATATCTTATTTCCTCTTAATTCTTGCTCATTCTCTCACTTCATGCGCGGTCATATTAAGCCCTATGCGGTACATCTAGTTATTTAAGTAATCTGACATGCTGATGTAAAATCAACATATGATATATGGCTATTATAAATTGATTCAGTAATCATTTAAGGTTCCTGTAGGTGTGCAATTAAGCAAATTATAAAGTGGTTTCAAAATAAAGTTACTGCAGCAGTTACCAAGCAGATCACAGTAGTGACTTGTGCACAAACTTTTTTTTACAGAAGGAGGTCATTTTGGTTTGCAGGAAAGTGGTTTAGATATACTCCACAATGATTTATCAGAAATATCATCCAATGTAGTTGTCTTCACTTGGATTAATGGCACTGTAAATCTGAGTAACGAATCTGGCTCTCAATTCATCCATTCTCATCCACTGCGTCATCCAAATACTATAAATCAAAGCATCACATTCCTCTTCAGAAGAGCCTCATAAGGCAAATTTGTTGTATCACACTTGCAACACTTTTTGCTTTGGTCAAAATTAATTCCCTGTCGAATGTTAGCTTCTCCACCACAGTCAGCGCATCAATCATACTGCTACCACACTGTGAGATCCACTTTTTTTTTAAGGCTCATTAGCAGTTCCCTGTTGACTGTTCTCGGGTCCTTACTTTATCAGACAAACTGGCCTTCAACTAGTTAAGTACAGGGAGTGTTGGGAAGGAAAGCTTTTACCATGTGTGCATCTGACTTTACATGGTGGGTTCACCTCTAGGCTCAAACATTGGGGTATTTTTAAAGAAATCCAGATGGTTGACACACTAGTAAGATATACGTTTACTGTTTGCAACTCTTCCATATCTGCATCAATCCAGAAATTCAGTAGCCCTGTTACCTAACAAAATCTTTTCAGCGGTCTTGAAACAATATGCAGTGCAGCAGGAAATCAATCACTGTGTCTGATGATGTGTTCTGTTTACCTGCTAGGCTTTCAGAGAGGCATAGCACAACCCAAACAAAACAATGTAAATGGCAATATTCTGGCCACCAAATTATGATGTTAAACATTAGCTGCTATGATTGCTTAATGAGAGAGTCCATTATCTCCACGGGAACACTGACATGAGGCCTGCAGGGAGGAGGTGAATAACATCTCACAGTGTTGTCTATGTACTGTATGCTGCACACCATACATTCATAACAAACTTCTGTTACTGCCATCAATCACAAAATTAGTTTAAAAAAAAAAGGTGTAAAATGATGTAAGTACAATGTAAGTACCCCCAGCGTGAAATCAAATGGTTGTGCATTTAAACTGGACTATTTGACATTTTTCTAAGAGATTGTGAAGGTTACCTGTTGTGATCTCATTATGTATGCAAATCCGGCATATCACCAGGCCTGGTATCAAAGCAATTTCCAGTATATCATGACGTAGACAATTTCATACTTATTTGTATTCAAACAGGTGGTCAATATCAATGCCATATGAATGTCACAGCCAAAGCAACATAAGCTGTTCAGCATACAGTAGGGCAAAGTGTGAATCTTGACTTTAATTAAGGTCAAATGGTTCAAGTCATTCAACTCAACCTGCTTGACCGCCATTAAGAAAACTGCAAAGCTTGCAGCATCCTTGCCACTCGCATACAAAATGTAGTATGTGATGGACACGCAGGTGCTTTGCCTAACACCTAGTTGGCTGCTTGCCTGCATTTCTGTATCTTTTATCCCCTTCAGAGACGCATTGCTTAGCATGCGGGACGGAGAGGAGTCGTAGTTTTTGTTTTAAGAAGGGGAACAGAGATCAAGGTGTTTTTCACACTCTGGGTGTTTGGGAAACAATGAAAGCTAAATCAATCTTTGAGAGGAGGGCTTGGAGATGGGCTGTGTGTGTGTGTGTGTGTGTGTGTGTGTGTGTGTGTGTGTGTGTGTGTGTGTGTGTGTTGGTGTGTGTGTAAGAGTGTTTGTGTTTGTGCACCGCCAGCCTCACTGTAAATCTGTGCCTTCTCCTGTAGCATAGAGGTCAGTGCCAGAAGACCCCACAGCCAGACCCATGAAATGTGAAAGTGCTACAAATTTGTAGACTAAGTTGGTGTGGCCTTTCCAAGGCTTAATAAATTCATGGCCCACAATTCACAGAACACAGGGCGGGAATCCAGAGTGAGGGCGCGTAGGCTCTGTGTCTGTAATTTATAGCACTGCTTCACTATTCAAGGATGGAGCTGAGAGGGATTACTTACCTGCGGGGGTATTTCACAAAAGCAGCCCTATCAGGTGTGCTGGCAGCTATGAGTAGGAGGGGGGGGGATATCAGCCATAGTTTTATTTACATGCACAGGCGAACGAGGAGCTATTGTTGGATACTTTGCACAAGACGCGCAAGGGGTTGGAACTAGTTGAACAGGAAAAAAGACACTAAAAGCCATCACAAGGAATTCTCTGTTATTTGCTGTCTCCCCTGTAAAGTTTCCCAATGATAGACCAGCTGGAAGGAGAACGGGACTCAGATAATATTAAATAACGGTTGGCCTTTAAAGGTAATGCTCTTTTACGCTTGATTTAGACAAAGCACTTATGATATTTCTAAAGTGATCCTAAAATAAGAGTCTGTGAAATATATCATCACTTTCAAATCTTATCTTTGGCACGTAAAATTACAGGTTTATCTGACAGGATTGTTTTTTTCCCTTTATGATATCCCCTAAAGAGGTAGGAGTGTCCATGCCTTCTCAGGCAGTCAATAGGAGAACAAAATGGAAGAATGCACTTAGCTGAAATGATGGAACAAACAAATCCATTCAATATTTTAAAACGCTTCTTGACAGTTGTTTTCTGTTTTGTTTTTCTAATCACTATCAAGATGATTCTGAAACTGGTGATAGAATAGCATATAAAGGACTGAGTAACTGCATAATCGGATTGCATTAAGTCCCATATTTATCAGACTGAAAAGCATCTGAATGATGAAAGCATACTGTTCATTGCCAATGTTTGGACTTACTGTTATTACATTGTACCGCTGAATTATTTATCACACTTTTCAAAACCCCTATGCCTCAATTGGTTTTGGGGAACATATTTGAAAGCATCATTCCAGTGTATGCCATCATGCCTATAACAACATTAACAGCAGGATAATTGCTTCAGTATTTACACCTCTGTTCAGGAAACCAGGAAGTTGATCAAACATTACCTGGCACTTTACCTCAGCCCACCTGTCTCCATCTTAGGGTCCTTTAAGGAGATTTATAAACAGGTTAATGGGAGGGGAATAAAGCCAGTGTGTGCGAGGCACCATATGCCTCCTTTAATGACTAAAGACACTTAAGAAGTGTTGCACACTGCAAACAGCCTTATGCTGGGGCTTTCTTTTTGCAAGCCTAATTAAAGAGCACTGCACGTGATCAGTGAGAAGACTAGGACTGGGACAAATAACGATAATGTTGTTAATAAACCCAAGATGGCTCGGTCAAGGCGGAAGAGGATCTGAAAAGCATTTACAAGACGCCGTAGTCATCATTGTGTTTCACAGAGAATCCGTCCACAGCAAAGTCATACAGTGGCAATGCCCGTCAAGTTACAATTTCAATAATAAAAGCTGACAGCGGTGATGTATGGCACCAGTGCCAGGGTTGCCAATTCAGGTTTGAATTCAAGACGCTTTCACTGCAGGCACAGCCTGAGTGGGAGGTGGTAGACAATAAATCACATTAAATGCATCCGCACCATCCAGGGGCACGAGGTGCTGGTATACAGAAACAACACAGCACTCTATGGAAAAAAAGACAATGCAGCTTTTCAAAGGTCCACCAGCTAAACTGTTTTTCCATACTGGATTCCTATTCCCATTCCCATTTCCATAAGACGCATTTTGCTCAGCTCCTGCAGATGTGGTCCCATGTAGTACAAAATTAAGATTAAGACATAAGCCTTGGTGGTGGTGTCTTCACCAGGCTGAAATAAGTCAGTAAAGAGTTCTTCATTTAGGCACAGTAGCTCACAGAACATTTTGAACAAAGCAACAAAATGGCTCATCTCAGAAAATACTGTATGGTGCTATTCTACAATTAATTCTGTTCTGTCCTTTGTAGCCCCATCCCCATACCCTTATAAGGATTGAAGGGATACGGCAACATTGAAGAAGTCTCCTCACTCAGGGCCAAACACTGACAGAAAACAATATACAACAATATGGACAATGTAGAGGTAAACTTTACTGTAACTTACACAAAATCCTCACACACACACACAAACATCCTGCACCCATACTATAGTATTTTTTGAACAGGCAATAGTTTATCATTCTCACTCAGTAGCATCTTGTGCACAGGCAAAGGTGTAAGAAAAAGAGAAAGACTTGCGTCACACATGCACATCTTATATTTCTTGAGCATACAACAAAAATGATAGACGCTCCCTCAGGCCTCCTGTAAAATTGACAAAATTGAAATCTTCCAATTTTTTTTTTAGACAGCATACAATACAGGTGCATTTAATCATAGGCTAGTTAGATTTGCAAGTGTGCTATAAATGTGTCTGGCAGAGTGGGTGTATAATATACATGTGAACATGCGTACAGACTTCCATATACGTACACAGAGAAATAGTTTGGTATCCATGTAGAAAGAAAGCCAGTTTCTGGCTTTTAAAACCTGATGTATTACTTACAGTAACGAGTAGAGTCACAATGATTTCATAGTGCTGCTTTTCGCGATGGACTGGGTAACCAAATCCTTTATGGTTGTAGTTTTTACACTGATCAATAATTTCCTGGAATACATGTATTTTTAAAAATCTATATCAAAACCTGACTGATAAAAACAGAGCCATAAACCACACACAAACACACAAACACACACACACACACACACACACACACACACACACACACACAAAGTTGTATGATGTTGAAGGTGAAGAAATGCCAGGAACACAGTTTTATCTTTTGGATCGTAATTACCCATAACACTCAATTGTTGTGTTAGCTTTCTCCCCTCAGACCAAAAGATAAAGTGCCACAAGCGATTAGAGGTAATGAGCGCTAAGTTAAGCAGAGTTATGGAATGGATTTAACCTTTGTATTTGTTGTGAAAATAACACATGATTACGGAATCAGAACATTTCCATCAAGTTGATGGGTTCAGATGTGATTCAGTGGGGTTCATTATGTTGAGGCTGTTGGTGCTCTGACATTCATCAACTGCATTGGGGTTTGGCAGATCTATTTAACAAGAAAAACAAAATACATGCAGAACATGCCGTCCCTGAAATAAACCCTTTGGCTTGGCAGGCTAGCTTATTAGCGGGTTTTCCAACTTTTCCACTTTGGAAGCTGTTGTCAGCCAAACAGGCAAGTAATCATGAAAAAAGGTTACTTGTGTGATCAATCAGTATTCATGAAATGTGATCTATTCTTGAATAACAGTTAAATAAACATACCTAGTTACCGAGGGATTGTATGGTAGAGTAACGTACCACTGCCAAATCGCTAGTTTAATTGGAGCTTCTCATACTGTGGAGAATGGCCACCGAAAATATCCACACATTTTATGTTATCATGTTAAATTGTACAGCAAAAGTAGACATCTAAACCTCTGGGAAGGGTCGAGGGATTTGTATGTGCTCCTTCACCCTCTGAGCTGCACAGACACGGGCCCTTAGATGTCTCAGACCGCGAGAGAAACCCAACCCTCTGCTGTGATGTGAGTACAATTGATGCTGAAGACCTATGATGGTGCATGACAGAATTTTGGCATTAGTCTGTTTTGTGTAAGACTGCAATTTCCCAATGGTAGTTGTTCTGAATATCTTGTCAGTTATGATCAATGGGAGTTTTTTATGTTTCAAAATGTTCTGTTTTTCAGACATTTCTATCCTAAGCAACCTCCAGTATATTGGACATGTGTGCTGTATGTTTTATCAATGCTTTTCAGTCTTGTGGGATTAGCTATTTAAGCAGCTCTTAAAGTCTAGTGTAATTGTAAAATAAGCTTGAATCTTGGTTTAGTGTATAAAAGGCACAGATTAAATAAAGGCGCCTGAAATTAACCATGGTGAATCGCAGAAAATGCTTTTTGAGGAAACAGTATTCCTATTTAATGGCAGCTCATGCAGTTGTTTATCCCCACCCACAATAAGGTGGATCAATTCTTTGTTGAGCCTTTCTCTGTCTTTACCATGTTCAGTTGGCAAACGTATCAATAGAAAGAATTAGAATTAGGATGTTCATGAATTTAGGATGTACCAACACAGACGCCAAATCCGTACTTGGGTGGTGTCAACAGCACATTTAGTCCATTTAGTTTTGCGTGGTGGGAGGTAGCTTTATCATTTAATGACATAATTAGCCTCGTGATATAGCCAGCTAAGCCAGCCCTTGGGGACCCCTGTAAGTTTTATTCCCCATGGGGTCCTCAGAAAGCAAGCGGCCTCTCGTTGTGGAGTCGAAACACGGAGTTCTCCCTCTGGGCCCGATCAGGTTAAGTCGCACAGGGCGCATTAATATTTAGGATGCGTTTGATGTTTGATCGGGCCCATGTGATGTGGAGCGTGACATGCGAAATTGAGATCCGCTACTGACAGAGCGCCCTGTGCCATGATGGCTCGTCATTGTCTCAGGAGCATCACCCCGTGATTGACAGGGAGACTCAGGCGGAACCGTGTCCGAGCAGGACGTTCTAGAACAAGCTCTGAAGAAAAGGGTCTGATTGAGGAAACCACAGGGAAACTCAGAATCGATACACAACAACAAATGGCCTCTGTGGAAAAGAATGGAACAAAGAGTATTAGAAAGATCCTGGGGTTCAATGATAATCACTTACAGCCCTCAAATGTCTTGTACAATTTCTTGATTGTACTCCACCAAAAGACCTCGGATGCTATAGTTTAATGTGGCATAGAAAATCTTGATTGACCTCCAATATAAGAACTAAATAGCCTTTGATAAGGGGACTCAAATTTAAAGTCGTGAAAAACTCTTCAGCTGATTTATGTTTGCAGGAGACTTTAGCTCTACATACAAACAGGAAACCACACAGGTATCAGCGAGCCAATAAAGGTTATCCCCATCTGTGAGAATTAGGGCTATGCATTTGATTTTGACAATTAGTCACCTTGGAGAAGTTACTTCCAAAGCTTTAATATGCAGTAATCCTGCCTTGGGATCTATTTCCTCATTTGATTTACTTTCCCCCCTCACACCTAATTTCCTGCTTTCGCTTCAGCTCTGTGCAGGATCATTCCCGCTTTGCTTCGACACGCTGCATTGGCCTTTTCCTTCCTCGTGAGCACACACACACACACACACGCACACGCACACACACACACACACACACACACACACACACAGACACACACACACACACGCACACACACACACACACACTCACAGAGACAGACACAGACACACACACACACATACACCTGCACGCAGCCAGACACACACGCAAACCCGCACACAGACAGACAGACACACACACACACACACACACACACACACACACACACACACACACACACACAACCTCCTGTCAAAACTGACACCTGTTTCCTTTCAGCAATCTAGCTGTGACAAGAGCCGAGGCGATGTGAGAAAATAATTTATCCTCCCCATGTAAATATCCATTGCCCCTGTGGGCACGTCTCCTGCCCCAGTTGCCCCACTGCTGTCTGACGGAACGCCCTGAGAGCCCACCTCTGGGAGAATGACACACCACAAAAGGCTGTATGCCGAAGCCAGGCAGGGCTGATCCCGCTGTTTCTAATAGGTTGCCGCTTGGCTCAGGGGAATGAGATTGGTGATGGAATACCTCTACGTAAAAAAAAAACAGGAATAAAAGACACTGAGTACACTTTAGTGCACATATTTTTGCTTTTTGTGAGTTGCTCAAGCTTGTTGGGCACATTTGTAAAAACATCCATAGAGAGCATGTCAGCTGTTTTACATATATTCATCACAGTCAGGAAATATGGGCACACTGAAATTGAATATTGACCACATCATTTCTTGAAACTGCGTGTTGTTTAGGGGTATTTTCACACAATTGCTTTGTTCCAAAAGCATCAGCAATGACAAATCAGTCTATCCAGAACGTAGTTAGCAGTCCACAAGCGAAGGTAGGTTTAGAAATGTCATGCTTTTTAGAGCATTATGTGATTTCAACTTCTATCATTTCATTGGATGCATATTTGTCTGCTTGTGCCTGAATTTATGAATGACCTCATGTGAGGATAAAGAACATTGCAGATGAATTACATGATTGTGCATGTGCACACACACACACACACACACACACACACACACACACACACACACACACACATGTAACACACCCTAAAAGGGAGGTTGAGGCTCGGACGCAAAGCTCAGAATACGTGCAAGAGAAATCAGTACACTATTCTTAATAGGACATTTTTTTTTCCCGCGACTCCAGGGAATTGATAATAAATATGAAGCATTAAAATTAGGGCTGTCAATAGATTAAAAAAAATTAACTAATTAATCGCACATTTTGAAATTAATTAATCGCGATTAATCGCGATTAAAAGTTTGTTTTTCTTCTTAAGACTAAATCTTATAAATTAACGAGTAATCACTTCATACAGCGTGAATTTTAGACACTGTTGTTTAATTATTATTATTTTTTTTTTTTTTAAACACAATGGTGCCCCTCGACGGTAAATTGCAAGATCGTTAATGTGCTTTGCATTAAGGTGATAACTTAAAGACGAGCTGCTTCTGTGATAGCTAAATTCAGCTTGACAAATGCTACATACAACTTCAGTTTTGTCGATTGTTTCGTCATTTTGGCTCTTAAACAGAGACTTTCCGCCCAACAATCCCTCAGCTCTCTCTATCTTCAACTACCACAGTGGTTCTGTCATTCCCCACTTTGAACAAGGGGGGCTTTTCAAGCCCCACCTGTCCCTCATCACTCCCATAAAATGGTAGGCCAAGCTTAAAATGGTCAATTATTGAAATAACCTCAAGTAAAAACAAATAGCATCTTATTTAGGTCAGCAAATGTATATTACTTGGAGTGATTTAATGTTTCATGTTGTAGTGTATTGTTGCTATTGACACGCACACATGGACGGATTATGAAACCATTGGTCAGGACTTGTAACAAAATACACCGCTTCCAACCACAAATAAGAGATACATTTAAGCCACTTCTGATATTAACAAATACAAAGTCTAAAAACAATTGACAGCAAGCAAAGTTAATAACAGCAACTTCACGCAGAGGCTCTGGTTTAGGGTATTATTGTTTCACTCATAAGTTTTCACCTGACATCAATAAAGGAGCAAGGCGAGTTAACCGTAGCCTACACAGCCCTAACTAAACTAAACTAAAGTTAAAAAAAAAAAAATTTATCGCGTTAATCGCGGCCGCATTAATCGCATAGATTAACGCGTTAACGCTGACAGCCCTAATTAAAATACGTTCGTCTAAAAGTAGTGCCAGCACTCCAAGTCCACTGGTCTGTCTGGGGTGTCCAGGTAGGTGCGTCGTGTTTTCGCGCCATACGCACCAGTCTCGTTCTCCCGGGACACGGCCAAGCCAGCCGCTCTTCTAGTTCTCTTATTCTTAGTCACACACACGACATAGCTTGGACAGGGTCAACAGCCTGCAGTCCTCAAGCCTCTCATCTGGTCCAACCTTAATACATGACACAGCGTGCGGTAGAAAAGGTTTGTGCTAAGTGCTCATTTAAAGTGTGCCATTCACCACTACAATCATGTGAAACACTACACACCACTCCAAACACACCATGAATCACTGCAACCCACTCTCAGGCCCAGAACACCATGTTACACACACACACACACACACACACACACACACACACACACACACACACACACACACACACACACACACACACTCACACACACACACACCACACACACACCCCCCCCCCCCCCCCCCCCCACACACACAAACAGACACACACAAACAGACACACACCCCAGACCCATGGGTGACATGTCCCCAAGAAACGAATGTAATCTATAACAATAGCAAAGGTCATTGACTTGTGAAAACCGAGATACAAGCCACCGCCGAGGCTGCAGGGTGAGACTGTCAAAGACATGTACATAGCTTTGCCATTTTAAATTACCACAACTCCAGTTGCTGACTAACAGCAATCTTAAGCATGGATCTCAGAGTTGTAATGTGCGATCCTTAGGCAGTTCTTTGCAATATGATTCACTGAAGCAAACCTTTATCCCCTAAATGCCAGTGTGCCTCAGGAGAATTTAGCCACTAAATGGTTTAATTTTCTGAACAGATTCGGTGGTGGATGAACAGTCCCTTACAGGTGGAGTGATGTGCATCCTTCAAGTTTTCAGTGGTACAGACGCCATTTTAGGATTTCCCGCAGTCTGTTTAGGAGTGCAGCTTTGACTAACGTATACATCATTCCACTGAGGTTTCCCACTGTTCTTTCCAACTGCAATTAATTACTAATTTGTTCAAAGACATGCTAATTCAGATTCCTCCCATGGCTGATAACAGATTTAATTTTCACTTCATTTTAGTTCATAATGAATGTTTGGGCTGTGCCAGCTAACAAGAAAATTACTTTTTTGGGTGTAGTTATAAATGGTTACGCAAATGAAAGTTGACATTGATAGGACTACAAATGCACTCCGCAGGCCTAAATTGAGGTTTTAAACTGTGCTTTCTGTATGGTAATGAAAAGCTAATTAGGGGGTAGTCTTACTATTATGATGGTCTCAGCCTTTTGTTTTTGATGCAATCTAATTAGATGAAACTCTTTCTCTATACCGATGAGTTTAAATTTAATAATGGAATCTGGCTTCAGAAATTAAATGTGATGAAGAATCTTAGAGCTCTGCACTCTGACCTGAGTTTGAGATTTTACATTAACAATTTTACACAGCTACTAATACGAACTGACAGGCACATTCACTGGCCTACCAGAGACTACAAATGGGGAAAAAGTGTAGGCTTAAAACAAAAAAGAATGAGTATAGTAATTTTAGAATTGAATTTTAAAATTGTTTGTCGAGTGTATTTTTGGATTAGCACTACAGATATGCTGTTGAAGTGTGAAAGGGTGCCTGACCGAAAATGTATTCATTGGGAAGTTTTTGTCCACCTGGTATCAGAATGAACAGTACATGCACATTGTACAGTATGTAGTGAGGCTGCTTTCTGTTTTATGCACCAGAAGTGTACCACATTCTTCTACTTCATTCTACCGTCCTGCTGTCATCCTCTGTGTTCTAGTTATCCGTATAATGTGACATATTTACTACATACAATCTTTTCTATACAGCCATTGTTGCACACATCCTCTGAGCTCTCGCTCATCTCGAAATCCCTCCCTGCTTTCCCATGACTTTATTTTTAATTGGATTTTGACATGAGAGGCCTTTGCCTCGATGTTTAAATGCATGCACGTTCTCCTTAACAAAAAAGGCTTCTGAGGCGAGCGCTTGGGTGTGTGTTAGCCTGTGTTTACGTCCGGCCCCCGAAATTGGCCTTCCTCCGCGTCCTTTTTCCGTCTAGGTCACTGGACCGCCCGTGTACTTTCAGGTTGAACTCCCTGGTGTGTAATTTGGAATTTAGTTCATTTGAAAGTCTGCGCACTTCATCCGGAATGTGAATGTGAGGAGCCATGAAAACAGGAAGATCATAGCGCCCCGCACCTTAAAGCATTATGAATGCTTCGACTCCCATCAATGGAAGCTCAGCAAGCAAGCCAATTATTTCCGGACACTTACAGAGCCTCCTCTGCGTTCAGTCCGTTCACGCCTCTTCTTTGAGAGACAAATCCTCGCCTCTAAATCATCGCTCTTTGTGCCGGTTGTTTCTTCGCTCACTCCATGGCAAATAGCCCAGAATAAGCACCTAGTTCAAATCTTTTGCCTAAAGTCTTTAATCCTATATGCAAATGTGTATCACGGTGGGTTAATGGCATGATTGCTTATGCACAACTCAAAACAAATAAGATCTGAATGAGGTTTACATGCATGGTTGTCCACATTTCAACCTCACTGCCTGTTACTGTCAAATATACTTCCAGTAAGTTGGTCGGCATATTACATGGACGTTTAGGATGGATTACCAGATAATGTGTTAAAAATGTAAGATAAAGAGTGATACATTAACAAAGTGTTTGTTGATAGATGATCTCTATAGTTGTTGGCGCACTCACCAAAACATGCCCTCATCAGGCACTGCACCTCTGCACAGCAGTCTTTTCCTCAGAAGTAAAAATAACTGTATTTCTGTACACAAACCATTGGGACTCAGAGTCAGGGGGCAGAACATGACTGATACCCAGATCCCCTTGTGATATTTTTCAAATTGTACTTTAGTGATCACCAGAGGCTCAAGTCAATGCAGTCTAGCCTGAAGCTAATTTCAGCTGCTGCTGACTATATATCAGAAATATACAGTGCTTCTCTACTTTAGTTATCCAGTCTTTTTTCAGGTCATACTATCCCTCAGGGAGACACCAAAATGTCTGGCCATAACTGTTCCAGAGTCAGCTGTTTTCTGGGCTAATACTATCAAATATGTTGTTGTTATTTGGATGACCTCCCATGGTAGTCTGTTTATGATCTTGAGAGGCCGTCCATATATGTGCATACAAAAGACCGCAGGGCCACAGAACTCACAAAAACACCAGCCTATTACATACACAATAGAAATGTGAATACATGTAATGAAAAGAGGGAGATATTTCCCCCCTAGTTCCCAAACATCTGATGTCTTGATCTGACAGTGAATAAATCATTTCTCTATCAGTGGGAATGCAGTAGGAACTGTGCTGCAGTCCAGCGCATAGCTGTGCTGCTTCTGGGATTCATTCCCATGTAGAGACAAAAGTCTCCGTGGCGACGTCCCAGCAAGCATGCGGCACACAAAGTGAAAGTCAAAGTGCTTCACTTGCTTGGAAAATAATTAGGATTTCAAGTGGCACTAATTCTACTCTGGTGGAATATCGTCTGAATAAAGAAGTTGAAAGATGTCTTTCAGATAACTCCACCGATATAACACCTTGCCATGGCCTGTATTGACATTTAAGGCGTAGAAATACGGCTTAATCGTCTCTAAAACCCCTGGCGTTTTGATGGTGAGTTTTGTTGGCATGGCATGTCTGCTGGGTGCTAGACGGCCGGGGAGGAGCCCAAAGCTGAGCACCGCGGAGAACACATCCACATTTTCTGCCTGAACACCGCCGTGTCCATACACTACATGTCCTGCGGGTGTCAGGCAGGAAGAAAAGGCAAGAGCTAGTTTCTCATCCTGGCGGGAGGTCAATAAAGCAGGTCCCCACACTCATAGCGTTTATTCACTGCATGAATGGAAGCCCTCGGGAGTTTTCCAGCCACATAATCCAGAGTGACTTCTCCATTCTTCCTCTCTGATAAGCAAAAGGCCAGCTTTAAAATCCCCATTGTGTATGGTCTCAAAGAGCTTGATAGCGGAGGGAATCAGGACATATATCACGGACATAGTACACCCCTGGCACAATCTCTGCAATCTCTGTGACAAGGTGACTTAGGGCCAGAAATAATTGTAATAGAGGTAAGCAAGGCTGGGAATCAAGTTTTATGCAAGCATAGTATTAATGTTGAACTGCAGTGATTTATTTGTTAATTATTTTCTTTTTCTCAAGAAGGTTAATACACAATATTCAAACATTTTCTTGTAAGAAACTTACTTAGAACCCCATGATGATGGTTAAAAAGTGTAAAGATTCTTGGAGCAACCCTTTTTATATATGGATGACCAGTAACTCGTCTGGCAAGGTATGGTGTTCGCTCCGTAAAGGTATAATGATGAGGAAATGGTGTTTTGAAGGATATACATGCTTTTGGTCTCAGCATTCTTTGCTGAGGAGAGATAGAATTTGGATCATGTTTCAGTGAAATGGAGACTATTCCCTCTAGTTGATCAAAGGTAACTGTATGTGTGAGAGTATAGTATTAATTAAAAAAACACTTCAGAGTCAGCAGGGTTAGAAACTTATAAAAGGACACCATGGGTGTCCGCTTGTTTGTATGCATCAGACATTTTTCTGATTAATCTGTCTCGAGTCTTCTTTGAGGAGCCTGTTGTGTCACTGCGGTCTTCTCTCTCAAAAGTGAAAAGAAAGGCAACACTGTAAAAACAGCTCTGCATGCCATCTATCAGAGGAAAAACAAAGTCTGAAAGAAGGACAAAAAGAACAAACTAAATGCTTTAAAGACATCTTTCACGGATGTTTTATCTTCATCAATAAACTGAAGGCTTGGCCCTTGCAACACAAAGGCAAGAGCACATGAAGGAACCGAGAATATCATTTATGTTAACAAGGCATTAAATGTATTCCTATCACTTGTCATCATTTGAAGCGTTTCAGTGTGTGCTGCAAATACTGATAAGAATAACCAAAAAAGATGCTTTGGATCTCATCCCAGTTGTGAAAACATTCTCTCTTCTCTGTTCCTCTGCATCTTAGCAAATGCAGCTCTCTTTCTTCAAGGCAACCATTTTTCTTTTACATTTTTTATATTAGTTACGGACAATGGATCTACTTTTTTGTGTCTCCTCAATCAAAACCCTGGCAGCACATCTTTGATTATGCTCCCGGTTGAAATTGTTGTTTACCAGAGGTACTGATGGTGATGGCGTCCTGGTTTTCATAGGGAATCTATGATTTCAGATGATAACATTCACCTCAAATTTCGTGATCATCATCTGCACACCAGCTTCCATGAATTATGTATTTGTTTTGTTCTGAACCACCCTTTCTACAGCAAAGTAGAACAAACACTGAAACAAATAAGAATAATATAGAGGGATTGCCACATGTTTAGGTTAAGGTTAAGTACTATACGTGTAACTTCACATATACATTTGGGTTCCATTAGCTACTATTTGCAGTGCTTATTCAAGTTTATCTGTTTAGTTTCTCAGCTGAAAACAGAGACTTTCAGATAGTGAATATGCACTCTGTAGTTCTTATGTAAGAGACCTTGTTTGGTATTTGCTGATTTATTGTATGAAAAAGTAAAGTGCTACCAAATAGGGGTGAACAGCTACGAACCAGAAATCAGCTGGTTTGGCCAGACAGGTCCCACTATTGTGTGAAAAAGAATGACTCCAACAAACTGGCTTGTATGCTGTTTTAACTGAAGCAGCATGCAGTCCAGTCATGCCATCTCAGAAGTGTGACATACAGGCCCTTAGTTTGAGGGTGAAAACTGCTAGCCGAAACGTTAGCGCATTCTCACAAAAAACTACATGCTTCAAAGAGATCGGTAAAGATGTGGTCGAAGGCAATAAGTGGTCACAGCCAGGCTGAAGTTGACTAGTAAAAGGTTTGGTTAAAGCCCAAAAAATTGCATTGTCGAGTAATTCCTTTAAGGTATTAATTTGTGTAACACAAGGCTACTGGTGACTGTCTGTATAGATATACTGACGGTATGGGATATCCCACAAACAGGGAAAGAACCTGACACGTAAAACACAGGAGCAGCAGTGACCAGTATGAATGGGGAGTGCATAACATATGGGACGTTGTGAGCTATGTTTATGCTGACGAATTTGAACTCTTTCTCTTTTTGAATCTCTTTTTGTTGCAGCCATGCCAAGAAAAGAGACCTTTAGTGGTGGCCCAACATTTCGTCTTCTGCTGTAGTCTAATCAGACTACAATATGTGAATAGAAGTAACAAGGACATATCACATTATTGTGTATTTACATCATGGATGCCTTTCGTTCACTGCTGACTGGCCATTGAGAAGTTTGGGGATTGGTCTTTTTTTTTTTTACATTATACAGCCCCAAGTGTTACAGACTGCAGCTTTGATAGAGTTTATACAGATATTAAAAAAGGCTATTTTATCTGCAGTGACACGACTGGTGCAATAGTAATGGTAATAGCAGTGAGGGTTCAGTCAGTTCACTGCATGTTCTATCAAAAAATGAGAGAAGGAGAAACCCCACGGCCAGTGGTGCAGACAAGGAACCTCTGAAAAAGAAACAGCGGTCAGCGTAAAGTGTGAAAAAATAACTGAATTATTGAAGCAGTCTGCAGCGCGTGATGATGATGAGAGTTTTGAAGGGGCAGGAGCATCAGAGAGGAGTGAGGCTGTGTCATGTAAGGTGTAATAACCCCACTGCAGGTTTGACCATACCCAAGGTCAAGGTCACCAGTCAGTGCACAAACGTCAACGCAGGATTTCACTAAAGTGCTAAAAAAATGGTTATTGACTTTGTTTGACTGTAAATGGGTAAATGTAAATGTGTTAAATTGATTATAAACTATCTCTTTTATGAAATAATGAGAATGGGCTAGATTACTAGGCACACAATAGTTGCTAGCCAGCCCAACAGTAAAAACTATGCCTGTTAAATACCTGCTGTACAATCTAAACTGGTGAACATGGCACTGAAGAAAGGGTAATGAGGGAGCAGGAACCAGCACAGATTCAATATTGTAGCTGAACACAAACAGTACGAATAACCAATTGTGTTTTTAATTAATGATTTGTTCATCGATAAACATGTCAGTTCGAATTTGGCATATCAAACATAGGCCATTTACAGTTTTTTACAATTGTTTTCACACTTGTCTCCAATACCATGTACACCTGTCACACAGTGTGCTTTAAAGACACACACCAGAGCACACCATTTAACCTTTGGTGCAAAATGCACTACAACCACCAAAACACTTCATACTTCACCCATAAGTGACTCATGCTGCAATAACTATAGCATTTGCTCTCTCCCATTAAACTACTTTATCACTCAATGTGCAATTAATTAAAAAACACAAACAACTTGAAGCATTGCATATATTGCAAATGCATATATTATGTGTTGCTGTATCCTATATTTTTGCATAGGTTAGTGTTGCATTGCAGAAGAAAAGAAAAACGCATGACGCCTCTTATAGTACATACTGTAATACAAAACAAATACGGTAAAGTATGAAATTCAGCTATATGCCTCAACACAGCTCTATGCTAAATTTTTTGTGGTATACTATAGTACAAGCAAGTGTGCAGACACTTTTCATTCCCAGTACAGTAACTGAAACAACACACGAGACTACCACTAGAAGTGTGCTGCAGGCCTAATGCTGATCCATGGTGTTCTTATGAACCTCACATTTACAGTACCGAGGATGTAACATTCTCCCTTGCCCTGAATCTTTAGAAAGAAATCTATAGGCATATCTTATCCACCCCTAAAATCCCCTGTATTCCACAAATATTTCAAGGCAAGCAGCAAGTCATGACACCAAGAACAAACATTTGATTCAAACATTTTTCACAACACTGTAGATTCCACTTTTGAGTGTGGTAAATTAACCATGTGTGATAATTGGTGTCAGTGGTGAATGTTGTTTAATACAGTTTTTTACAATCATTTTAACACTTGTCTCAATACTATGTACACTTAATGTAAAATTCTCTGAATCATATTATGTTTGTATTAAGTTTCTAGATAGTTTTAAAACTAAAACAGCTGTGACATTTTAAGAAAAAGTTTGACTTACTCTGTACAGTGTTAAACATTTATAAATTAGCAACAATAATCTTAGTTACACTTATTGAAATTGTTAATTTGCTCAAGTTACTGTAATGTCATTCTCAGGGGTTTCACAACATGTGGCTCTCTAACCATAGTATTAGAAACCATCAAAATCTATGGCTCTGAGCACTTCCTCATTATGCATGCATTGATATGTAATTATTGCTATAAAAAGGTTTATCTTGACAGCTGTGGACAATTGCCTCTCAGTCATGATAATGCAGTCATGTCATTTGTCGTTAAGATGTAACTACCGGTATATGTTTAAAAATGCCCTAATATAGAAGAAATTACATGTGAGTTGAATATAAAAATATTTTTGATGGATTGCTTGTCAAAACATACGGCTATAATTTGATCTTTACAGATATCCAGTATTTGCAATACATAGCCTACTTCATATCTTGGCTGTTTATCCTTAGGCAATTTCATTAATAATTACGCTTTACCATATCGACAGTGTTTACACAATTGGTTGAGCGTCTCCTTTAATTCAGCAGGCACCCGAGTATTAACAGTTGAATCGAACTTATAATAAGCAGAGCTCCAAGCAGCATGGTTTTCCTGTGTGGATTGGATCAAACTTGTGAGAAAGTGATTCTGCTTCTAACTCCAGGGGGCTGGGAAAAAACAGGCCTAAATCCAATCTGCAGAGGAAACTGGATTACGGCAGACAAACAACGGAGAAGGAGATATAGGGCAGGAAAATGTTTGTGCCACAGTGTCTCGCTCCTAGATGTATTCCAGTGGAGAAAAAAAATGAAAAGCAAAGAAAAATGTTATGATCTTTCTACTTTCATCTTTTTTTTTTTAACTGATGATGCACAGCAACACAAGCTTGCCATAAAGCCTTTCCCTCTTGGAGATGTGGATCAGGAGTGTTGTCTGGCAACCCCTCACACACTCCCACCAGTGATTTTTTTTTAAAGCCAAAGAAGCTCTTGCTGCCCTCAAAGTTTTTATATGTCAGTTGGCCTCGGTGGCTTACCTGGACATGTTCCCCTCTGCTCTCCGGTCCAGTACTTGGATGTGCTGTGTGTCCAGGGGGTCAACAGGGGTCAACCAGGTGAGTGGTTCTGCTACCAACAAAGGTTCCAGTCCAAAGAGGTGCTGCACTACACAACCTACTGTGCCTGTCCTGATCTGCACTGTTTTCTGTCTGTACTTTGTTTTGGGCCTTTGTAATAGCCATGTGTGTTTGTTTACTTCCTTTTAGTCACGTGCTTCTGTTGTTCCTTGTGCCTCTGTCTGCACCCCTCACCTGATTCTCATTCATTAGCCTGATTAGTGTCTGCCTTGTGTTCACCTGCTGTGTTTTTGTCCAATGACAAAATGTTCTCCCTGTTTAGTTCCCTGTGTATTTGACCCCGGTGTCTTCAGTTCTCTGCTCTGCTGTTGTTCATGTATGGGTTTCACGCTGTCACGGCCTCGTTTGTTCCTGTTTCCGCCTGCCTTGTTGTAAGTAAACAGTACTACAGCAGTGTTTGCGAGTGCCAGAACTGCTCAACACCTTCTGATTGCACAAACAACTTTTGAGGACATAAACTTTTACTGCATAGAGGTGAGAGAGGTGTTGAAGCAGCCCCGAATGTATCAATGACCAATACCAGTAGTATAACAGTGTAATAATGGCAATAACTTTTTCACAAGGACTTTATTAGCCAAGTTATCACATTATTGACATTTATTGCACTCTTGGCTGTTCTTACATGTTGGGCTGCTGCAAGGTTATAATTGAAATGTTCACAGCGGTATGGGATTTGTAGTCTCTCTACAGGAACAAACTCCACTAGACTGTAACAGACTGTTTTATTTTTTTAGTCCTTCCAAGCAGGTCTTTGCCCTGGCAACAGCAATCCCTACAGATTGTCTTGATTCAGCCATAACAAAAAGGAACACATTTGACAGAAAACTGTCCGGCAGGGCCACAGGTCCCAAACATGCACACTACATCAGTAAACTGCCAAGAATTATATCTACGCTCAGTTTCATCCGCTTTCAATATTACGTGTAAAACTATGAAGTGAAATAACCACAAAGACCTTTGCATTCATGCCTGCTGTAAAACTGCACAACAGATAATGGGTGCATTTAAAACCGCATTCTGTTTTGCAGTGGAAACATTTTGCAGTTTTTCCCCCCTTCGGTTGAGTCATTAATGATACATAATTGAGCCGTACTGCACAGCAGCCGTGGTGTGTGAGCTGGCCTGAACATAATGAAGGAGTAGGACAATTACTGCCCCTGATGAATGCGGCAAGATGGTGATAAAAAATTTAAACAGAGGCAGGTGTGCAAAAGAAAGAGTCGCTTTAATGGAAAACTAGGTGTTCCTGTGGAGAAGCGTGCGCAAGTAAGAGGATACGCGTGAGGCAGTGGTGCGCATTAGTTAGAGTGATGCTGGATTACAGCGAAGTCCGCCAAAGCTCCACTGGATACTGACTGATATGGGAAATAACTTGAGTGACGACTAATGACTGACTGAGTATCGGAGGAGGGTGTGATGTTTGGCTCTGTACTGAAGGAATGATCTACAGCAATTATGTCAGGTAATGATCTGGGGATTAATTCAGTGATTTTCATGCCACTAATGCCAGCCTTGCTTTGGGTGGAAGCCATCCTGACAGATTTATGCCACTCATAACCCGACTGCTTGAAAAAGCCAGCCTTAAGAGCCTTTACATTAAGAGCTACAAGGCTGAGTGGGATACAGCATTCACAAGGTCTTATGATTTATGAGTTCATGCACCCCCCTTAATCAGATCTGCTGTAGAGTACTTCAAATATAAATTATCTTGCAATATGAAGGAAAGAAGGCATTAGTTTTTTATAGGCTTTTGGGCTGCCAAAGAACTGAACCCATGAACTCAGCACTGTCTGTGACACGCTCCACTGGTCATAGGAGCTCAAGGAGCTTGCCCCTCCCCCCATCCCCTCCTGTCAGCTGCCAGTCAGTGCCGGTGTTGTGCCTCCACTTAAACCCAAAACCCTGAAATGGCCGTCTGGATTTGTTTTGAGTGCTCAGTGGAGACAGGTTTGGATTATTAGGCCTTTCACCTTTAATACTGACACAAGTCTTTATGGAGAGGGAGTACTGAGTGACTGGAATCATGAGAAGAGAATCAATAGCTAGTTTCTTTTCTTTTTTATTCTTTGAAGTATACGATAACACCAGTTGAAATGAATAGCATGAATGTGCTTACAAGTGTATGCTGTAAATGTATGCTGTGTCGGGTAATTGTTTAAAAATGGCTAAGGATTGTGAAAAAAGCAATTTTTATTTCTATTGAGAGTGCCAGGTGATATTGTAGTACTACTCTATCTAAAGAGCTCCCGTATGAATAACTGAAGCTCCCATATGAAATGTTTCATTAAAAAAAGACCTGGACTAAATATCTGTGCTGGTGCAATGGGAGCCTATTGTGTGTTTAAAAATAAAATGCCCTGCTTGCACCATTTATGTCTCTTAAGGGAATTATCGTATTTATGCCTTTATAGTCAGCATATCAAAAGAGCTCAATTTTAACACTACAAATGATTACACAAAGAATGAACATGGGACTGAATTTTTTTGACAAACTTATTGAACTAAACGTTCACATATTTACATCATCGCTGAGACTGGCATGATAATCTTTTTTTCTTCTTCTTCTTCCTCCCTCTCCATCACATATCCTCAAACATAGACACAGACACACACAGACCCCTTCCTCCAGTCTCCATATCCTCAAACACAGACGCAGACACGCACAGACCCCTTGCTCTAGTCTCCAATGCCATGTCTTAATGGGGAAATGAAGCTTCCCTTTCTCCCAGTTGATAGTGACAGATGCCCCAGTGTCAGAAATCAATTGCCCTCTCCACAGTGCAGCCACTACTGTGTAATCAAAGCCTTCCTTCACTCATGAATTTGTGATAACTGCAGCCCAACAACGACTGAGGGCTATGGACCACACTGTAAAAATAGCATTGTTGGAAGATAAGATTTCATCCATAGAACCTGAACAAGAGTGATAATGTGTGGTGAGAACCTGATAAACAACGGTGATAATGTGTCGTTTGAAGTGAGTAAGGATTGTGACCATTTCAAACATTTCTCGTCCATTTATTTTGTGTTTACAGGCTACATACAATGAAGGGTCAGTTGAATATGTTGAGACAGTTAAGCATATGTTTAAAGAACCAGCTGTCTAAGCTTGGTCTATATCGTGAATGTATGAATCTGCATTTCAAACCCTACAACAAAAAATGAATCCAGTCCTCAGATTCATTTCCCAAGTGGTCTCAACCTCTGTGTGCCAAATAATCCAGATCTTACGTTGCCTTTTTATCACGGGCACTCTATTAATCATCGGGGTAAGGAGAAGAATACTTAACAACTCTTCATAATGACATGTCTGCCGGCCTCATTTGAAATGAACAAAGTTTCACTTTAAAGGTGGATCAATTTCTAAGAGAGGGCATTTTTTTAATCTGAACTTTTTTTTTAGCCAGGGGAGGGGGTGACGTTAATGAGATTTTTGTTTAAATTTCACAAGATTTATGGCAAGAATCAGTGATGATTACCATAAGTATGTCTCCAGCTCAGCCTTATCTAGTGTGTAAAATAGCCCTCTCAGTGGGGCTATAACGGGTCTGACATTTTAGATTATAGATTCATTTCACCCTTTTGATGTGTAACATTTCAGTGTTTAAAACCACAAGTGTTTTTTATTTTAGAGTATGGGATTTTTTGGAAGAATGACTAGCATTTCCATCAGTATTCCAGGGTAATTGGGGGAAAATCTATTATTCAGATAGTCGTTATTCAAAAATGAACTGGTTGTGTGGAGAAACTCCACAAAACCATTTTGTTTTTGCTTTAGTTTTGTGGTCCTGATCTGCCTTTCCCATAAGTTACCATCAAAATCAGTAAAAAAAACACAGCAGAGTACATCCAGACGGTTATTGGTACATCTTAAGCCAAGAAATGTATGAAATAACCATGTTTGTTTTTGAAACACGCCATTCGACCCTACTGGCATGCTAAGAAGTGTGGAAGAATAATTCACTTTGTTCTCCACAGGAGGTATTCTTCTGAAGATGCCGGCAGGTGCTCTGGCCATGGGCATTGCCAGAGGAGAAGAAGAGGAGGATTTCCTCTTGCCAGTTCTCCAAATGACGGTGAGGCCTGAGGTTGTTGCATGAGTCACTCAACTTGCTTTTAATGCCTGTAATAAATAAAGGAACTGACACTGAAAAATAAACACTGTTATTGTGAAACTTTCATGGCTATCATGCCTATGCGCATGGGTCCACAATCTTCTTGAAGCAGCTATAAAATTGAATCAAGACAAACATTGCTTGAAGACCCAATCAGTGTGAATTTTACTTAGACAGAAAGACAATATGAGTTTTCCCTCTAAACGGCTTCATAATACCGTCAAAACCTTATAAACCAAATCCTACAAAACCTGAAAAACTCATAAACCAGATGAAACCAGAGCCTATTATATTGGATGTCCTAACGGTGCCAGCCTGGAGTAAAACAAAGAGGCAACAGTAGCACTTTGGCTTTCCTTCATCCCCGGATGATCCCCCAGGCACAATAAAGAGACAGAAAACGATACCTATGCTGACACCTAAATAATCAGTTCCTTTTTTCATCTTTCTTGGAATTCAGAGGGTTTTATCTCTGTGCCACCTTTATGCCAGTAAATGCTTTCAAACTTCAGTGGGTGTGATTATCCTCTGTTAGAAAAAAAAAAAACTTTTGTCCCCAGCTCTTCCCTGTAGTGTAGCAGAACACCTACTGTATGTCTAGAGCCCCTGATGAATGTAGTACCCCATTCAACTATCACGTGGCGCTTTCAAAGTGTTCCATACAGAAATGTTTCATTGAAACGGTTCTTCACCTGTCTTTTGAGACAAGGAGTTGAGCTCAGTAGATTCTAAACTGATTTGAGTCACGTGAATGTGAGATGTGAAAATAACTCTTTATCCTCTACTATGGAGACAGAGGAAGAACTTTTTTCTTTAAGGGTATATGGCAGAGAGTCAGACAACAGCATGCAGAGCAGTGAGGTGAGGCTCCGGAGCAGAGGCTTCTTGGATGTTTGTAAGAGTCTCATCACCCGATGATCATCCAAGGGTGAAATAAGAATGTTATGCCATGACGGCTTTCCCACATGTTCCGGGGGCAAATGATGGCACCTACATTTGCAGGCAGAGCCTTTAGGTCTCACTCACATTGTTTAATCAGCAGAAAGCACTCAGATTCCTTTGGTGTGCAGCATCCCAAGGAATGCTAATACATCGCTTCTGATTCTGTCAGAACAGCTCTAACCTCAGACAATATGAGCTACACACACGTGAGACATTTCACCCCAGCACAGCTTTTTTTCTTGTGAGGAAAATAGTATGACACAGTTTAACCTTTATCTAAACAGTGAATCAGCCCCGTTTTAACAGATCACTCCTGTAAAAACTAAATTGTTTCTAACTAGCATTATGTTTATATTATGATTTGATTTTTCATCCACATTCACATTATAGAGATGTATTTGCAGTTATGCTCTGGTTATATTTTCACTCGTTGAATTGATTCTTTGATATTGATTATGGTATTGTGCTAGCTTCAAAACTAAATATTGGAACTATGAGTTCTGATAGGTAGGTTTTCTGATGTAAGTCCAAACCAAATCGTAACTTCAAACAAAGATCCACAGCCATGGATGTCTACCAAACATTGCTTAGGTTGACAAATTCATTTAACCCTACCTGAGCAAGCTAATGGGGTCTTTTTTAACTCTGGGGTATCCATGGAAACCAGTCATTTGTGAGTTGAGGTGTTGTATGCCAATGTCAAATATGAACCAGGTTTTGTGTGTGACCACAGATTTGCAACAAACACGGATGGGCTTAAGTGTTAGTCTGTAGATATACAAGTACAGTTGAAACACATTCTGTCTTCCCTTCATGTCGTGATTCAGACTTAAACTGAAGCTGTTTTATCTGCTTGCATAAAACCCTGAAAAGCACTTTTGAGTATTTTTTTTCAGTCAATAAAGGACTCTCAAGGAAAATTTTACCATTTCAAAATGAGAGATCCAACCACAAGCCCAAGCGAAACCGCCCACACACATGGCATAAAGAAGCAAGCACACGCTCACACTCACAGTCCAAACGCAACTATAGCATCAATCAAGTCAAAAATATTACATATAAGCATCTGGTTCAAATGCTCATCCTATCTAATTACCATCTTTACTTCTTGCTTTCTTTCTGGCAGCATTTGAGGACCATCTGCTGGGATTGGCGGGTCGACCTCCCGGCTGATTATGCCTTTGCTTGTGGGGCCCAAGAGCTCCTTTTGCCTACTCATTCTCAAACGTGTCCTCAAACATCAAACGCGTGGATCAATTACCATAATTCTCATCATTCAAATGCCATGCAAATAAGCGTTTAAAGTTGCCAGGGTGTCATCATTTGCACATATTTGAATGTGAGTTAAAGGCAATCTATATGTACTGATGCATATTCAGTGTGTTGCCAGGGGTTACACAAAAAAATTGTGCTTTCAGGTATGTTCATGTACTGGTCCAACCTGCCACCTTAGCCTGCGTTGTTTATACTGATGTTAGTTCATGTGATCGCTCAGTTTATGGTGCACTTATCAAATGAAATCGGGTGCAAAAGAGGTCCAAGTACAGACATGCACTGACTTCCAAAAGCAACATACAACAGATTAGCACGGCAGAACCCTGGCACATCATCAAGCTCGAGCCGGCTGTTGGTTGCACCTTTAGGGTGCAAATGTGTTCCTTTTGCATCTGGTCAGTTCCGCTCAGCAGGTTATGACGACTTATCACACGTGCGAACAGATTCCGGTGTGCATGTCAGCCGTGTCTCATGGTTCACCGACAGCGTGACACGGCTGATCAAACCTGACTGTTATTAGGCGAGGAGACGCCTCCTGCAGAAGGGAAGCCGCCTGGCCTGATCACTCCTCGCTCCGCACCTCACCTACTCTCTGATAGAAATCACTGCCTCTCCTGGTTACTCTGATGCAGACATGTATTTTGGACTGAGGCTGGTGTCTGCATCAGTGCTCACGCATACAAATCCATTCCGAGGCCAAAGATGCCAGAGACGAGGCCTTTTGCGGGAGACTTGTTGATGCCCTAAGGTTGGAAGTGCAGGATTGGTGTGAGATGTGTTAGGCCATTGGGGGGGGGGGGGGAGTTACTTGCGTTTCCACAGTCTGACTCATTCAAAAAGAATAATGTGAACAAATACAACAACAATAATAAAGAGGTGGTTGGATACAACAACAAACGAACTTGGCAATGGCAACTTCATAAGGATATACCAAGGACAGCGATCTCGAGTGAGCGATGCTGAATGTGCTGTGCAATGCCAGGAGGATGGTGCAGTGACAGTGATTGAATTTTTCTAGACAACACATCCAGGTATGCCCTCTAAAAGAAAATCTGTCTTAAATGGAAAGGCATTCTATTTGTCGGCGTGTGAAGTATCACTGAGTAAATATAATATTTGATTCATCTCGCAGACTAATTTGTTGAGCCACATCTTGTAGCCTAAACATTTACATGTTTTATGTGTTGACTCACTTTAGAGACAAATTGATCCCTGCTCTCAGTAATAATCAACACCCTGACGGTAAACATTAAACACAACTATGTGACAGCCATGTGTAACATCAGAAAGATAGTGAAGCAGAGAGGAAGAGCGTGAGGTGGGAGGAAGGCAGCGTTCTCCGATAGTTTGGACCACATGCCATTATCATTATTAAATGGAAAGCCCTACAAATAGATACCTGTATGATATGCACATGGTCCCATATTGGGGTGTGAATGTTCATTTTTGTTCATTTAATTGATTAGTGGTCATCTTTGATTAAATCTCTGATTAGACCGCACCAGTCCATTGTCTACATACAGAGGTGTAATGTCTTTCATCTCTAGGCCTTATTAATGATAAATCATTGGTGTTTGAACTGAGGAAGTTGTGTGATAAGTGTTGAATAAAAATGCAAGATTAAGTGCTGAAAAGGCCTTTAGAAATAACAGGCAGCAGGAAAATGTGAAAAAAGGCGGACATTGAGAGTAACAGTTAATTAACTAGAAAATATTTCTTTAAAGACACGAATGTTTTGAAAGAGGGGTTAACTAGGTTGTTTATTCAGAGACCTTTACTTTGCAGCAAATTGGATTTGATCTTTAAAACTCATTGTATTCAAGCAATAGCAATAATTACACTAACACCGTGTCATAGCATGACTCACACAGCCTACGTGAATTTATTTATTATTTTAAGTTCAAACAAAACCTTAGCACTGAAGCATTTTAATGCTAATCAAAAGTCTAAATGGCACAGTTTATATCTGGAATGACTCTCCCAGACTCACCCACATGCTGTCACTGGCATATTTGTGGGTAGTGTTGCTCAGTAGGCAAACAATTTGACTCCCTTCGACAGCAAACTCCCTCCTCGAGATCTATTCATGCCAAGCCAAGAGCCACCAGTCAAGCAGAGATATCTCAGTTTGCCGCCCCTGTACATCTTATGCTAATTTATCTCCTCACACTTCCACGCGGCCGCTTTGAATGACTTGCCAGCCATGTTTTTTTAGGAGGGTAGATGCATAGGAACCGTACTCCTGGTAAATCCTTTCATGGCAGGGGTTAGCTAAAGCTTCACAGGCGACTGGCTGCCAATTGAATCAAGTGGCGATTGCTCTCCACCGGATAGCTTTATCAGCACTGAGCAACAACCAAATGACACAATAAAAAAATAAAAAAGGTGAGCTTTCAAGATCACAAAGCGGAAATTTCCATAACTGACAATGTGGGTGTTTTTTTTTCTTCTCACAGAATGCCAACACTAAGTCATTAGAGAGAGAAAAAAAAGAGAAAATGAGGAAAAAGTCTCTCTTGCTTCTGTGCCTCCTCTCTCAAACTAAAAGGTGTGGGTTAAGATAGGAGGAGAGCCTTTTGCAGTTCAAAAAATCTCTGATTTCCACTGGGAAAGCGATCCCCGGGATTGAGAGGGAACCGCACGCATGCCATTCACTCTCATTACCCCAGACGCCACAGCAACAGAGAGACAGAGAGAGAGAGAGCGCTGATTAATATAGCCACTTTCATCACCATAGTGACACTCTGTGGATACAAGATGGAATCTTGTGTTTCCCCAATTCACACATGCCACTCCGGGCAAAATTCCAAGAGCATTCTGCTCATCTATCAGACGGGGTCCACTGATGGGTCTCTGCAAAGGCCTAGTTTACATAAACAGGGACTTCTGGGGACAGCCCTAAGAGTGGAGAAGGGATGTAAATCAGATGTAAGAGCTCTGTCTGTTTCTGAGGGCACTAAGGGAAGAGGGAGTGGAAACAATGGGGTTTAAATTAGCTTAATTTTCTCTCTGCTGCTAAAGGCACTGTCCACATTGTCATTACACTGGTCTGCAGAGTCCTCAAAACCGTTGCCAGGAAATGAAATATGATGGAAGAAGACAACCTAAGGAGTCTGCAGGTGTCCAGGAGATGTGGCATAAATCTTGAAACAGGGGGGAGAAACACAGGGTGAGAGAGCGAATTAATTACACATCTCGTTGATTTGCCTCCTCAGATCAGTGGGGCACCCTGGCACACACAGACACACAGACACACACACACACACACACACACACACACACACACACACACACACACACACACACACACACACACACACAAACCCTTGCACATTACAACTGTCTTAAAACTCTGCTGGTAAGCATGATCATCTCTGAATCATCATCTGAATCATCGGTGTTGTAACTGGTTTCTTTCATTGTCAATATTTTCTCTCCATGTCATGGGAGCATACAAGGAAATGTGTGACTGCAATACCGAATATATGCATATGTTAAAATTGTGTTGGGCAAAACTCTTGCTTTCTTTTCCTTCTGAATAAATCAATTACTATGTATGGTATTAACAAGTAGCATCATACATTCATATGGATGCATATTTCATTTGTTGGCTGGCTCATTTACTTGCATACCATCTCACAGTACACAACACACCTGACCCACACAAAGGATGTCTAGACACAAACATTGACCTTGTGTTTGAAAAAATCCAGCTCTGCCCCATTTAAATACGGTTACACAACCAAGTAACACATTTGAAAATGACACCTCTCCAGGTGGTCTCACATTGATTGCGTACATTGATTGCGTTCATAGACATTTCTGTGTGTATTTGAAAGATAGGTATATTAAAATACGGTAATGCGACATGGTGTTGTGACGTGAATGCTCCCAGAATGAGAGGTTACTGTAACCTTATTTCACCTCACTCAGCTCGAATGCTCACAATCTGTTTATTCTGTTGTTGTTTTAGCAAAAACCCATCTGAATTAACTGGGTTCACAGGTTTTATTAATTCTTTTTTATGCCCTGTAGTTACATAGGTATGAAATTTGCTGTCTAGTTCTTATGCAAGCATTCCTTCCATCTCACAAAAACCTTCCACAAATAGAGTATTTTTTGCTGATTAAGAAAACTACATGTGTAATCATTTTGATGATTGAGCCAAGTCTTGTAGGACCAAAATTGAGATATTTCCGTGAAACAGCACACCGATATTATTTGGCAAACCTTTTATGCCTACCCTAGCATTCCCTCTCAACGAATGTTATCACATTTAGTTTGTATCTACTGTTCTGTGATAGAAAGTAGATTAAAAGCCTGAAAAAGGGAGAGTGGCAAAGAGAAGGTTCTAGAGAATCCATCCATGTGATCATTTTGGATATTCTTTCAAGCTCCTTCAGAACACACTTCTGTGAGGATCCCCGGTGGGGAGCAGACTAGGCCACTGGCACAAGTATTGTTCTACTCTTTTCTAATCTTTTTATAGATGTTGGGTGAATTTATGATACACCAGACGGCTCCCCTGGCTATGCGCTGACATTTCACTCTCCCCTGGCTTGCAGACATCTGTGGACAGTTTCCCCCTTATCACCACAGTCAAATACACATTTGCACCAACCTCATTGGTCCCAAAAAGGATTTTTTTTAAAGGAAGAGGGTACCGTAAGGATCCCTGCAGAATCAGCTTGCAGGGCCTCCCCAATCACTGCTTGACCATTAAACAATCACAAGGCCCTGCGGCTCAGAGACCAAAGAGACATTATAATTAAACTAACAGAACATTTCCTAATGTACGTGACGGCAATTTTACAGGCATGTGCTGACATTCAGCCTTGGTTTACGGGCATACTGGAGGTTTAATAAGCACACAGTGTGAAGCAAAATTAAACTCTGCTTCAAGAACTTTAAAATATCCAAGTGTAATGATTGCAGTTTGAAACCTAAATGCGCCGTTTATAAGTTACGTCAACAGCAAGAATCAGAGGGTAATCCAAACACTTCACCAGGAAAGACCCCAGGGTCAGCAATATGGTGAGGTCAAACCATCTTGTAATAAACATGTTTACGTACAACTAGGCTCAGTAGAGTTCAGGAACGAGAATAATGACCACTATCTTGCAACGAGACAGAGCACACAGAGGTTTTAAAAAGCCTTTGACTCATTGCTTGCAGGTGTAGCATTCAGGTGATTCAAACCAAGCCGCAGACATCTCCCCCTCTCCTGTCCTCTGATGAGTACTTCAGAATAAAATGCTTGTTATTTTTGCTTATTTTTGTCTGGAGAAAGCAAAGAGGTCTTTTAACCAGGTAGGTGAAATCCGTGACTGCCTATCACTTTTCAACGGAAGCACATAAACAGTGACTGGCATCTCTATGAAAAAGTTCAGAAACAACAACATTACCACTGCCAATGTCACAATCCTTCTCATGTGGGAGGTTCATTAGTGTCTACAAAGTCATCCTGCTTACATCTGATCCGTGATGAATCTCAAAAGCACAAAGGTGGGACCCAGGGCTAAAGGGGGCATTATGCGGGCGCATGCCTCAGTGGCACCTCCATAGAACCACTCGGAGAACATTATCATGGTTTGAATGTCTGCTGTCTGGGGATATTGATGAGAAAAACCCTTCTCAGACAGGTGGGTAGTGTTTCTAATGTGTGTTAAGCGAAGCACAGGGCATGCGAAGAATGAGTATTGCTGGATCTGTTATTCAGTGGGTTGCACTGGAACTAGTGGGATTTGTTTTTAATTTAATAGGATGGTGTTTGAAAAGTCAATATGGGAGCATTTCACACATGGTCCAGAATTAGATTCTCCTGCTAAATGCTGTTGAAATGACTAAAGTCTCTGGATTAAAGACATACACGGCGTGCCAAAATGGTCTTAAATGCCATTCACGTAATTGTGAAAGTTACTGCTTGTGAAAGTGATTTATCATGTGAGTATTTGCACACCCCGTGGCTGAAGCGGTAGCATTTCTAGTGCTCTGGATGGTGTTGGTGTTGAGACAAGTCTTTGCAAGTATTCTATGCAGCTCAAAACATGGTCACACGTCGGTTGATGCAAGAGCATTGAAACAAGAATCCAAGAGCACTGAAATGAGTCATTTACATACAATTTTGAGGGTAATTTCTTATTTCATGCCTACCTCAAAGACGACTTAAATGTATATAAATCTTTTCTGTGAAGAAGAGAACATGAGGAAAGTTTAGTTTATCCAGGAAGAAGAGCCTGATATACCATATATTCTACAGGAGCTGTTCTAAGAGTGGTATCATAAGAGGTGAGGAAAAGAGCTTCTGTGGGGTGCTAACATTTAGCCTCTGAAGCATGTTCACGTTCCCTAGTGCTATTGATCAAACAAAGAGGACAGAAATGTCAGTGGTTTCTTTGTCCTTCAGCAGTACTTGGCCTTTTGTATAAATCCCATTAAGGAGCAGCAGAGCATTCCCTCTGTCTATCATAGCATCAAAATATCAGGGGAAAAATGGCAGAAATGCACTGTTCCTGAGGATTAGGTTTACTCGTGACTATGTTATAGGCACAGGGGTTCACCAACATGGCGGGGTGGTGAGGATTGCGATTCTGGTACCAATTCTTGATTTTGTGTCACATTTGTACTGTGTGGACAGTGTGGTGGGCTTTGACGTGCTTTGTTCTGATTATGTTTTATACATTTATAGCTATGTATGCTATTAATTAAGCATTAACCTTCTATTGTATTATTCTGTTTCAGTGTTTAAAGATATGATAAATTATCTATCTCCCTGGCAAAAACAGTTGAGATTTTTTTATTTATTTATTTTTTATCTTGAAACACATCACATTTCTCTATGTTTAGTTATCTCTTTCAACCCCACCATTACGGTCTCAGACCTCACAGTTACATTGAACCCCAGAGCTTCCTTTGCTTATAAAACATCTTCAGGGAAGAATTAAACCTTCCAAATTACTCTGCATCACCCCAAGTTCATCATTATACCACCATAGTAGCTGGTGTAGCTCAACTGCTAACCAACCAGCCAAACAACCCACCAACCACAGTATTTCATCCATAGCTTATCACAGCAAGCATTAATTTGATATGATCAAACAGTAAATAACTTTTTCTTATTTACATTTACATGGCAACTGCATTGCCTCAATCAGCGCCTGACTCAGTAGGCAGTATCAAGAGAAAGCATACACAAATCCTTTGGCACCTCCAGTGTGCCTGAGCTGTTTAGTTGCCCCAGGACACCGTGCCTTCACACTGACACATCCATACTTGGCAATGCAGGATTCCAAACACCCAATCAAAGCTTTTCCTCCCACATACTGACATACTGCCATAATCACGTCCTAATTGTTTTATCGGTGTGATCCCCCGTGGCTGAGCGGAGGCTACACAGTGAGGTCAGACATGTGTCATAAAGCACCTTGCTAATTACAGGCCCTTGGAAATGTGCAAAATGCCTCACATGAGGTGTCCAATATGATCCGTGATAATGTCATGTTTTCATCGCTAAACTATTTACGTTTAGTTTCTAAGTAACCTTTGGGACTATTGTAAGAGCATCTTGGTGAGAAAACAGCGATTATTTTTGTTTGTGGACTTTTACACCCCACAAATGTTTTCCAATTTTAAAATCTGTGTTTTTCTTCAGCTGCTCTACTATATCAAATTATACCCCAACATGTAGCAAAATTTTGTAAGAATGCAAGTTAGGCTTGGCTTCCTAATCCATAACAAATACATAATGCATTACGTAAACCTACTGTCTCTGTTTTTTGTACACGGAGGAATTCAAATTAGATCCAAATAGAGTTGACTGTGGAGATTTCATCAAGCTTACATGCTACTGAGGACTGTCTTGAGAGTACCAGGGCTTCCTGTTCTAATCCATTTTGGGGAAACTGCAAATGGGCTTCCTGACTCAGCGTTCCGTGGTGTGTAATACACCACAATATTTGATTGTATTGATCACTTAGTTTTTCCCCCATCTCTCTCTCTCTCTCTCTCTCTCTTTCTCTCGCTCACATACACACACACACACACACACACACACACACACATACACATGCATACGCACACACACACACACACACACACACACACACACACACACACACACACACACACACACACACACACACACACAAGAAGTGTTTGTTTCTAAATTATTCATAGCATCCTCCTTTTCTCCGTGTCTAAAATTGAACAATGGGAGAAAAAATATCCACTTCTCATTGTAATGGACTGACCAGTTGATTGCATCAAAATGCTGTGCTATTTTCCCTGTCATTTGAGCCCCTGGGATTTTAAACTTTGGTTGTTGTTAGCATCCTTAAGAGGGTGTATCGGTCTGAACATGCAGGACTGGCAGTACAGTGAGTCAGTTTGAGAATCTGAATGAAATCCAAGGGCTTTGACAATACCACGGTGTTTCCTCCTTGATACACAATAGATGGAGAAGGATATTGTAAATCTCTATTTGGTCTGCTACTTGATGTTTCTCAACAACTATTGTCTCTTTGGAAAGCATTGGCAAAGTCATGAATCACTCATTTGTTTAAAACTGTAGTCACAGAGCTAACGGATGCTAATTAATCTCTGGAGGCATTCCTCACAGTTAAAAACTAAAGCTACAGATAGTGAAGTTTTTAATGAACCTGCTGCAACTCATATAACCCAGGTCTTTACTGTAATCATCACTAATACCTCACTTTCAAAACATGCATTTCTTACCACACAACGGTAAATGAGAGATAACCAATATCAACAAGTTGTTGGTGGACATAAAGAACAATAGAGAAAACAAAAGGGCAGCATTACTAGTGGGAGCAGTCTGCTCTGGCTGCCAAAGGTCGAAAGAGTACAGCATAGGAATAAAGGCTTCATTCATCAACAGTCTTAGATTCCCACCTTAACGACTTTACAAAGTGTGTTGGAGGGGTCCTAAATAAGCTTTAAGTATTCACATATACTAATGAGTACAGACAAATGCTGAGAAGCATGAACGAGCTGTCAGGCAGAATTTCATGAGGTGAAAGGTTAAGGGTATAAAGGTGGCAACCCCTGAGATGGGGGACAGACTGTGACTCTTGTCCTTGACATGTTGACTGTACTATGTGAGGTGGAGGGTCTCGCACTCAGCACAAATTGCACGTCCGCACACTGTTGTCCCCATTTCCCTGCAGTGCTGTTCCAGGGTGCTTTAAATCATCTTCAATCACCTGGCTGACTCCGGGTCTGCTCAGCACTTTGCCAAGGTCCACCTCATTCAGGCGTATCTTAATTGAGATCTTTACACAGCCACATTAAAACGTATTGAATGTCATTTTGCCAGACAGTCAGTTCCCCCTCTAAAGCTCTATATACTTTAAATTAATACAAAAGAAGCTGAAGTTATGTACATGTACTGTATGTATAAAGAAAAAAGTCATTTTTTTCTTCTTGTCCAATTTTGTCTATTTCATCTATTGTGGGTGACATTTGTTTAAGGGTTACTGCGGTGCTCACTGGCTGCATGCGTTGTTTGATAGAGATAAGGGCGGATGTGTTTGTTTGTACCGCAGTGATGACGTGGCGAGACAGGGCAAATCAAATCAAACAATAACATTGTCTGCAACTGATATAAAGCTGTCATAACACATGTGAGAAGTAATGGCCGCCGATCCCCCGGGGGTTGCCTCAGCTCATTGACCCCAGTTAATACCCAGTGTCTGATTGCCTGTGGTCTCCATGGTGATCGTTGTTTAGTCCCAAATGTCTGGACGTACCTAATATAAAGCAAACTCATATTTGTACAAGGAGAATATGTCACTGTGATGACAAAATGCAAATATTGATAAAACCGATTTTATCTCCTTAATGTGGAATTAACAAACCAAACATAAACACAAAACCCCCCGTATCCAAATATTGAAGATTCCTCAAGCGAGGATTAAGTATAGACCCTGGCGAGGCGTTCGAGTGAATGTCGAGTCTCTGTCGAAAGCACAATGGCTAAATCTCTCCACTCAATCCCTGTGGGCTAAAAGACAGCCCCAAGGGCTCAGCCTCTGCGTTGACTGGCAGGCTGGGACACAAGGATGCGTGAGTCTGATGGCTTCGGTGCGGAGCGGAGTACGCAGTGACTCTGTCCTTACTTCCCCCTTATGTTACCCTCCTGTTCCATAATCATTCGTTACGTTCATCTCACACGGTAATTTGCCATTCAGCGACAATATTTGTCTAGTCGTTGTGAAATGCTTAAGAGTCAAGAGACATATTCACATCTGTATTTTCCCATTTGTCTGACAACTTGCATCAGGCAGTCAACCCAATATATAATAAATGCATTGAAACCACCAGAGACTTGACTTGCTGCAGAAATACGATACAGAGCATCTGCAGTGGTTTGTATTAGGAGCAGCGTGCGAGGGCTACAACACTTGTCTCAACAGCTGCTGTTGGCAATTGACGATGGCATTTCAGCGACTAAATAGGAAGTAAATAGGAGGTCTATATATCTCCCTAGTAAAACGTTAAGTGGGGAAGCGTCATGGCTTTGAAGTCCATCGCTTACAGCAGTGTTATGAAAAAATGCGGGGGAAAGACAGCAAATAAAAGCCTTGCTGCTCCCACTGGGCACCTCATTGGGAATATCAGTAGCAAATTACTAGCACTCACCTCATTGGTTGTCATTACTCTTCATCCAGAACATATAATTGGCTTCTATTGTACGTTTGCTGTGCATTGTGGGATGTGATTGTTGCATTTAGTTTCATTTAGGATGACAAAAGAGCAGAATGATCCACTCTAATCACGCTTACTGGATCGGGTCGTCTGACAATCTGTGGTCTGTTGTCATTATTGCGTACTGCATTTACCACATGAACTGCAGCCTATGTGACAGTCATATCTGTTAAGACCAACACTGAAATGGGCAGCCAAGCTAGCTGTGCTCACTGGCTCAGCCTGGCGCGCTACAAAGTGCCTACTTATGTGTTACACCCCTGAAAGAACAGAATGTGACAGGAACCAAAATGGCTAAAAGGAAAAGGGCAATTATTTCTATCTATACTGAGCAGAGTGCATTGCAGAACAAATTATATGGATCATGCAAAGAATATGCGCAAGGCAGGGTGAAAATAATATTACAATTTAGAAATTTGTGTGTGTGTGTGTGAGTGTGTGTGTGTGTGTGTGTGTGTGTGTGTGTGTGTGTGTGTGTGTGTGTGTGTGTGTGTGTGTGTGTCATTTATACAAGCACACAGCTGACTTTTTGAGCACATTTGTATTCATCTGTGTTTTCTGCTAGTGGCTGTGTTATGTGTTGTAGTGGATCAGAGACGCTGTGTGTAATTATGCCTGTGCTTGAAGATGTGTATGTATCCCTGTGTGTGTGTGTGTGTGTGTGTGTGTGTGTGTGTGTGCGTGTGTGTGTGTGTGTGTGTGTGTGTGTGTGTGTGTGTGTGTGTGACCCGTGTGGTCGTCTCTCTGTCCTCCTGGGTAAGCAGTTGACTCCACTGCCCTGCTGTCTGTCTTCTCCCCCTCCTGTCACATGCTGGTCCATTATTGATGCTCTTCATTTTCCCATCCATCCTTGGGCATGTCTGTCAGGCCTTCTCCCTGCCCAGCTTTATGAAGCCATTTAATGAAATATGAATGGGCATTAAATATTACACCAGTAGCCCTGACCCCCATCTTTTGGTTTTTTAATTCAGATAAGGCCCCTTCCAGGGCTATTGTGACCATTATGGTCCATTTGCAAGAGCAGTATTGATTGAAAAACAGAGGCTGTGTACACAAAGACCCCATTCTCCATGAAATATACAGCATCTTTAAAAATTGAAGTCCTCACAGATAAAATACACTTAGGTAGCCTTTCATATTTTCTTCATGCATATTTTATATGTTATGTCCGGTACTATGGATTTAGTTGTGATTAAAGGCACATCGCAACTTGTAGGAACATCAATTATGACAGACGGAAAGAGATGAAGTAGATTGAGAAATTATGTTCATAACAGTGCTTCTTAATTATTCTTGTTTACGTGCATCAAACAGAGTAATGGGTCGTTTGTTCCATTGGGCCGTTCCGTGAGACCTTGATTTGACATATAAACCCACTTACAATACAAAGGCGGTCGTGATGTTTGACAAGTTTGAAGGTGTTAAAGGTGAAGGTGATTGAAGAGAGAATAGAAGATCTGTTTAGACCAGATGCAAGCCGAAATCAGATGTTTGGGGCCTATTACACGGAGTTCTGTCAGGTGATGAAGGTTCTAAAGCATCGGATAAGTAGTGCAGGGGTGTCAGCCTGGGTTTGAGTACATACATACTGTAAAGATAATATTACACTTGTAATATTAATGCAATATTTTATGCCAAATAGTTTATGTAATATTGAATGTATTATGCCATTGTAAATGCTGTGCAAAGACTCCGCTGAGAGAGGTGACAGACCAGTGCAAGAGGTTGGACAAGTGTAGTTGGACAGCTAATTTCAGCTGATATAATAGCAGAGCAGCCATTTTGTGATACCTTTGCCAGAAACATAAAAAAAGTGCCCTTCATTGTGGCTTGCAGTGTTCGCATATAGTGCATTTGTGGAGTCTTCTCTGTGTCCTCCACAATTGCAGGCCGAGATCTGAAGCTAATGGGTAGAGGGTTGATGAATCCAAAAGGAAGGACATGCTGATAACTTTTCAGCTTTTACAGCCCACCAATTCCTGAGCTTTCAGCTCAAAGCAGCCGTCGGGCTGAGAAAGTAATAATGCTGCAGTATTTAGTGACATTTGTGATGGCAAATGCATTATCCAGTCTTGGATACGAACACAGAGGACAGATTGCAGTTTTTTTGTCTTCAGATGTCAGCAATTGTGTTTATTGGGTCCTTTAAAATAAAAAAAACTGCAGGCCTTACTGTGTGCCATTTGGATCAAGAATCGATTGTTCTCACTGTCCTGCCTTTATTGCACTATTAAGAAGAGGACATGCACCCTGGCTGGTTGTGTATGATTTAATAAAGTTGGCAGGAAAGAATCTTGCGTGGCTTCAGAATGTCGTGGGGAAGAGAGACATTCTGAATGTCATTCTCTGAGTTTGGTGGATTGCAGTTATATACCCCACGCAAGAAGAGATAATCCCCTTTATTGTTTGTTGCTGCAGCTTTGAAACTTCCAAGTGCATCTGTATTAGTTTGTTAGGAAAGATTGGCAATCTGCTAAACCAATATTAGCTTTCAAAACGGATTTGGCTCACATGAATAGAGTAAATTAATTGAGATTTTCAGTATCGCTCACGCTGAATAAGACTGTATGCAAGAGCGTTATTAGTACTGCTGCGTGCCATCATTGTATTTAGGGAGACGACTTTTCCTTTGTTTGCAGTTTCCCATTAATTAACAGCATGTTTTAGAACTACTTCTTCTCATCTGTCTTGAGTTCTGTTTGTGGACTGCTTTGGCAACGCTGTTTGTGGACTGCGGTGTTCCTTTGTGCACTGATCTTCATGGTTTGTTTAATGGCTTTATACATATTTGAATGCAGAAGTGTCGATTTAGTTAAGGAAAATGTGATTGCCCCTCCCGATAAGTGGATTTCATTTCTAAGATGAAATAGAGATGAGATACATGTTTTTATTTATTCACAGTCCTTCTCAGTGAAGCTTGTTCCAACAACTTGTTCCAACAACTTCCAACAAAGCCCTTTAAATATTTTCCAAGCTTAATTAAATGATGTTGAACTAATATATCAGATTGAAGACTCATACTCATAATTTACACTATTATTAACGGTTGCAGTATTCAAGTAATCAAGCTGCTGCATCAGTTTTCGAGTTTCTACATTATCATGGAGTCCTCACGTGATGCTGGAGTGAGAACTTAAAATGGGTCAGTTTCTAAATATTTCTCATACTGCTTTGTTTGAAGTCAGGGGTGAAGCAGGTTTTGTAGCGAGTTGAGAGTTGATAAGTGTATGAGTGTTTTGGAGGGCACTGGAGAAGTAGAACATGCCTGTTTCCGTGAAATTGTTGCCTGCACCTCGGCGTGGATTAATGCATAGGCTAGTCTAGGCTGCAGCTTAGGGGCCCTATATGTGCAAGGGCCCTGGATTGGATTGGTTAATTATTTAAATTTACTTCCAGAAAAAAATTAAATATTGGCACATAAGAAACATTACAAAATTAAGCAAGTGATTTGGTAGATATGGCCAGGTTCATAAGGTCAATTTTGTTTTCAAATAATACATCACTGCTACTAGGCAATATGTCAGAAAGAAAATATGGTAGTGGAGCACAAAAAATGAAAGCTGAAATAACATCATGACCAAGATCTACAAATTGTATATATCAAGGCTGCCAAACTACATCTAACCTAGTCAACTACATAATGGATTCACAGCAGGAGGACTGCCAGCTAAGGGCTACCATTGGTTTCAACACTGAGGAGGAAACAACTGCAACGGGATCCTTAGCTGTAGATGCAGCTAGCCCTGGCCATGGCAAAGACACCAGTCAAGCTGACCGCAACCATGCCTCACAAACCCCTTACTCAAATTAGAAGTCGGAGACAGAAACACCACTATGCTGTTCCACCGACACCCTGGGAATTAGTCATGTCCCAGTCGCCACAAATCCCTCCATGACGGCCCTCCGGTTGCTGCAGAGAGGGCACAAGAGGCCACAAATCCCGCTACCTATAACCCGGATCCTGCATGCTGGGATAAATCCTGCTACCTATGGCTCAGATACTGCATGCTGGGATAAATCCCGCTACCTATAGCTCGGATCCTGCATGCTGGGATAAATCCCGCTACCTATAGCTCGGATCCTGCATGCTGGGATAAATCCTGCTACCTATAGCTCGGATCCTGCATGCTGGGATAAATCCTGCTACCTATAGCTCGGATCCTGCATGCTGGGATAAATCCTGCTACCTATAGCTCGGATCCTGCATGCTGGGATAAATCCTGCTACCTATAGCTCGGATCCTGCATGCTGGGATAAATCCTGCTACCTATAGCTCGGATCCTGCATGCTGGGATAAATCCCGCTACCTATAGCTCGGATCCTGCATGCTGGGATAAATCCTGCTACCTATAGCTCGGATCCTGCATGCTGGGATATAATTGGCCTCATTAAGGACATCTCTGACAGAACAACATGGAATAAAAAGATCTAAAGCTGTAGCTGTTATGTGCTGTTGCGGTGGTTATTGTATTGCACAGTGGTTCGATTTGTGTCTCTTTTTTGTGATTTTGCCTAAGTGAAACAGGGTCTTCTGTACTGCTGCAGTTGTTGGACTTGCTGGTTTAGAAAGTTAAGAGCTGTTACCCGCTTGCAGATGCACTGTGAATGCCTTTTTCCATAGCCTTGCTGTTCATGATGAAGGCTGTCTCAATGTGTTTGTATGCCGGCGCGCCCGGATTGTGTGCATGTGGGCCTTGTTATATTCCTAGCACACTTTTACACATGGCACTAAATTACTTTTTTCTGGAATAGCATGATGGGTAATGGGAGGCCAACACAAAGAGTAGCCTTGGGGCACATGACCACCTTAATCCGCCACTGCCTTCACCACATAACAACCCCCCACCCAAGGATCTCAAGTTTTACACTAGCTCTCAGTTTTCAGTTAGAGCCCTTGGTAAACAAGAGGAAGGATGATGACAGCCGAAGTCAATTGTTTGGAAGTTCTTTGACAAAACAGACAATGAACAACAGCAATTGTGAGTTGCGGATGGATTTTTCAAGGATGGCTCAAATATCGAGTCTGTCATATAATAGACTAGGCTACTGCACTAATGTAGCTAAACAAATGAATGTTTAAAAAGTAGAAACAAGCAAATTACTCATTTCAAGTTTTAATCGTCTGGGTGTGGTTGATTGATGTAAACCTCCAAGGTAGTTTGCTTTGAGGAACACTCATTTAAACTATTTTTGCCAGCTGTCTTCTCTATCAAAGAGGATTCACTTCAGATATACAGAAGCTCTAGGCTACCTTTTCTGTCTGTTTGAGTGCATCCATTATTTCTTGTCTGTGTCATAAGGAATGTGCTAAATGCTAAGTGCTAGTTACCATTTATTACACAGCCTGTGTGCGGTGCCACCTGCGACTCTAAGCAGGAAGTGAGAAATGGATAATGAAGACTACATTCACAAATCCAAACCATGTGCTGATCCTTATAAGCACAGGCATCTAAGCTGCCATCTTACACATCCTTATGAATGTTAGTGGGTCATTACCACGGCTAACATTTTGTTGTGTTATGTTAATACAGTCAGTTTTGCCTCTTTGTAACAGTGAGGAAATAATGATAATGACGGTACACTTTGTGCACTGCCACTGAATATGCTGATTTACATCAATAATAACAGCTTGGGGGGAGTCGTGGTGCAGCGGTGGTGCTGGTGTGCCACACCATACACTGGCCTAGTGCCCACAAGCACCCAGGTTCAATACCGAGCCCACTCCCCATCTCTCTCCCACTCGTATCCTATCCTATCTTATCAAATAATGATAAACACCCCAAAAATAACAACAAAAACAACAAAAACAATAACAGCTTGCTAATTAGTCTCTTGTTGCCATGAAGATTTTCTGCAAGGGTTCCTAATTCCAGAGCCATCATAATTAGGAGGAAAGGACAGTCTCAAGGACAGGCAATCGGTAGATTTTCCAGCACTGTTGGTTCTTGTTTAACTAGAAAGATCATTATGTTAGCCTTTGCCAAGCTTGTTGATGTACCCCCCCCCCACACACACACACACACACACACTCTACTATCACTGCAGTAACAAGACTAATCAGTTCAGTATAATATTACACAAGCTGATCCATATTTACCCCATAGTTCCTCTGGAGAGAAAGACAGTGTCAAAAATGAGAAGATACCTTTCATTTTGAAACTTTCTGCTCCTCCCCCTCCATGTAAATCCTAGTGTCGCCGGAAAAGCGAGACTGAATCTAACCTTCTTTTGGTGGAGCAGTTGTTTCGCCTTTGAAAAGGCTTTCCTCCTCTCAGCTAGCTCCTTTGTCATGTCTGGGAAAAGGGAAATGTTGCATCCACACCACACCGCTCCACCCTTCTCCCTAGCAGCTTTGAGAACTTTGTCTCTCGCAGTAGAACGCAGGAATTCATCCTAACCAGTCTCGGCGATTGAGTGTTAATCGGGCGAGATCCAGGAGAACGGTGTGCTCTTTCAATTTCGAACTCACTGTCAACGTCCAAGCCCAGTCCCTCTGACAAGATCTTGTTAATGCATGCCTTTATGTTGTCCCCTTCGATGCCCTCTGATAGACCTAGCAGTCTTACATTGTTACGACGGCTTCTATTCTCCAAATCCTCCACACGGTCCCATAGGGTGTTTATGCGCTTGCCGTGTAGCTCGCTGTTGCTCACCAATTGCTGCTTAGTGTCCTCAATGTCCGATACTCTGCCTTCCACCTCAGTCAACCGTTCTTGCATGGCGTTTACAGCATTTTTTAGTTCAGCAGTAGTTTCTTTGATCGTTGAAACGTCTGAGGCGACCTTATGTAGTGAAATTTCAGCGAAAAGGGTTTCCAGGCTAGCATTCTGCTCAACTCGTGTTGGGCTAGCACCACTGGAGTCAATGAGAGCAGGTTTCCCACGTGTGGATTTGAAGTATTTGGAGGAAGCCATAGTTTATATTTCTGTGCTTCAGTTGGTTTAAATTGGTATAAATTAACGATGGAGTATTCTCAAAAAAAAAAAAATTGGTCAAAAAATATGAAAAAATATGAAGAAATGAACGGATGAATTGATATTAATTCGGTGGGGCTCTGGACAACTTCTAATGTGCGACCATCTTACTCGGCGATCCCACGTGACTCTCGAAGATACCTTTCATTAAACAAACAGATATATAGTCCAACGGGATATATTTGGATTGTTATTTGCATAACTCTATGAAAATGAGACTTTTGGAATTTGGCTAAAACAATCAGTAGGCATAATGGCCTTTAGCTTTGACATTACATCAGGGAGCTTGATTCCTGTCTGACCACAGCATTGTCACCACAAGAGGCAGGAATCAATTATTAACTGCAGAACAAATGCTTCGTGAAAATATCCTTCTCCGAAAGGAACCCTTGTTAGTTTGAAGACGAGTCAGGAAGGGTGGAAGTGCTTTTTCCCCCGGAGGTGTGAAGGTGAGAATTTGGGAGGGTTGGCAGTTTGTGCCTTCCTGTCATGTCTGTAATGGTAGTTGGAGCATCTATTATCCCCATGACGAGCTGGCTGGTTGTGTCTGTATTCTGTTCATGACTGTCATCTGAAAAACACCTATTACTGCACTTTCATCTGCCAATACTGGTAACTGCCAGGGTGAAGACATAAGAATAGGAAAGCTCAGTTGGAGAGAGAGAAAGACACAGAGATCGAAAGACAGAGAAAGAGCATAGGAGAGAGATAGAGTGTGGGGGGAGGGGGGGTCAGGTTGAGAGGGGGTGGAGAGAAAAAGGAGAAAAAAGAAATGGCATGGTAGGAGAAAGGGATAGTGAGGAAGACAGAGGAAGGGTGTGAGAGAGAGAGGTTTGAAGAAAGGGTTAGAGCAAGAGTGAATGGTCAAAGGAAAAGCAGGCAGATCTAAATTGCATTTTCTTTCGCCAAAGGAGAAAGATGAAAAGCATGAATGTATGACATTAAACATTTATGGGGGGGGGGGCAATGGGGAGGGTTCTCTATGATGGTTTGTGAGACACTCGCAGATACCTTCTTTGAAAACTGAATCTGCAGGAGAGTAGGGCATGGATATTTAATATTACCTTGGACATAACGAAGAGGTGTGTACACAGCATTCTGAGAACAAGTAAGGACACAAGTGATCAGGCTACAGGAGGTCAGGCGTGCCAGGAGGAGAATGACACATGGACATGGACATGGACAAACAGGGAGGAAGGGATAAGAGTGAGGAAGACTACTGACTGTTTCTTGTCTCTCTATCTTTTGCTACAGCACATTACACACATTGTAGCACCAATTTCCATAAACAAATTGGAGAGTGTGACCTAGAGGGACCGCAAAAAAAAGATATAAATGTCTTGGAGTGCAAAAGTGTGATGAAGTGGCAAAGAGGGAACAAGAAAAAGAGAGAACTAGAGAGAGAGAGAGAGAGAGAGAGAGAGAGACAGGGACTCTGACCTCCCAGTGCTCTGCTGAAGCAAATCTTCCTGAGGCTGTACAAGTGATTATGGCTAATTACCTGTGGAGAATAGACTGGCTGGGGTTTTCTCTGTACACGCATCGGAATGATCACAAACAGGAGACTGACTCGCTATTGTTGGAGGCATTTATGAATTCCCTATACTATTCCCATACAAGTCCTTTGATATCAGTGGCTGTGGCTCCTCAAATTACCAGCACAGCATGCTGACAACAGCAAAACAAGAAGACATCCAGAGCTCGTCTTTAAAGAAGCTGTTATCCAAATGCATGCTGTTTTCCTGTTGGCTAAAGCAGGGTGTGATGTTACTAGATCTAATTGTGTTTTCTCCCATGTTTGACGTGCTTCTCTAAGACACATCACATTAAATCAAGCCTTTTCACAAATCCCTCTTCATATCATTAGGGAGTCATAGCCTATGTGCTGTTTCAAATTTGTTTCCCATAACACGCTTGAGTTTCTCTTTAAAGAGAAACATGCACATTGTATCAGTATGAGTGCCCTCTGGGTATCAAACTCATAACCTTGGTGTTGTTAGCACCTAGCTGTACTAGTTGTGCTACAGGAAGACTCTCTTGGGTAGATGTAAGTACGATAGAGAATGCAGCCTACTAAAGGACTGAGGCCTGTTAGACTTTTTTTAAAGGCATATTGACAACAAGAACAAAAATGTACAAATCCCTCCAGGGACATAGTCCTTTAAGGGCTAAACAGCAACTTGGCCAGTCTGCAGAGAGGTGCACATTGTGTCTTTTCATTTGACGTGGAATGTACTAAACCCCTCAGCTGATTGCGCAAGCTGCCCTCTAATTGTAATTTGTGACGCCCGCAATTGAATGGTATAATTTAATCATGGGCGCAATTGAATAAATTCATGGAACCGCCAACCGACATTGAAAGGAAACAAAAGTTTAACAATTAGGAAATAGATATTCATACTAATTAGGTGTCATCAAACAGAGAGATAATACAAAAAAAGATAAACGATCTATGCAAATAATGTACTTCTTGTCCCTCCAATCAAACTCCTCCCCTTCCATGCCAAAGCAGAGACAGTAGGGTTGACATTGAAAAGTACTGACATCGAAAAAAGAATTTTGAGAAAACTCAAAAAAAATTGCTAAATATTGGAGGTATTGATTGATGTTTTTTTTTTAGGAAAGGTAGTGATATTGTCCCTGACTGTGAAGGTAAAAGTAAAGTACTGCATCAGTAAACAGTCAAATAGTGTGTAAGCTTTGAAATGCTTGTGAGCTTTATGCCCACATAACCATATTCACAGTAGAGGACATCAGGTATCCTAAATAATTTAATGTGGAATAATTTGGTGTCATCCTTGGCTGTAAAAGATTTCAGACACTTAAAACCTTAAATGTATTGGTGAGAACTATGACACAGTTTGAACAATGATAATTGTTAAATTGTTATTTAATTTGGTCAGAAACTTGTCCAAACGTTATGGCAACAGCAGTCGAAAAAAAAACAGTCGTGATGTCCCCGCAGGGTAAGGCTACACAAGGCCGTCCGTCCTCCTGGTCACTTCAGTGTGGGATGAGATTCTGAATAATGACCTTGTCCTGTGTCAAATTATCTCCTCAGTTCAGTGCCAGGGAGCTTATTCTTGCTGACACTTGCATCACCCCCATCTCAGCACTTTCAGCCAAGACTTCCCCAATTATCCCAGGGTAGAGCTTCGCTAACATAGGACCATGACCGGACCACGTGCCGTTCTCTGAAAAAGATCACAGTGTCATGTCACTTATAGTGGACACTGAAATATGTCTGGTTGGATTTTGATTGTGGATGATGGTGGTAACTGCAGTAAGGTCAAGGGGTCAATCCTCCCGGGGTTTCATGGAATGACAAACACGTGTATTGAGTCACTCCAGTGCAGTAAATTGGACCTGGTTGTACAAGGTGCATCATGCGGGTTGGTTTCAGTTGGAGAACTCTGTTCAGCCAGTTGATCTATTCATTCCAAATAAATGGATTGAATTTGAGTGGCAGTGTGAGGCGGTGAATGCTTCCCTTGAGGACACGCACACACACATACACACATACACACACATTACACACATGCACACACACATTCTGATATGTTTTCTTTAGAAATAATGGGCGACACAGTTTACTATTATCCCTTGCCTAATGTGCCTAAGTGGGCGTGGGGGTGGAGGCTAGGTTCCTTTCCAAACAGCTGCTGTGGGGGTGGGGAACACAATGTCCTACACCTTGAATGGTAGAGGTAAATAGAGTGGAAAAGAAATTTAGGAAAAAAAATATACACTTTTTGCTTCAGTCGAATAGTGCCAGACTGCCGGTGTTTCCCCCCTGCTTGTGTTCTACAACTGATCAATGGAGAGTTGCACATTTACATAGACCACCGCCTGTGTCCCTGAAGATCCATGCCACATGGTGGTGTGTCATCTTGTTAACTGACTTTCCAATTGGTAGGGGAAGTCTTCAAAGCGCTCATATGCTTCTTGAAATTCAGAATTGAATGTTGATCATGTCACTGTCTGCAGCCTTTGAACTTTGGAGAGTGAAAGACTCTGTCCAGTTGTATTGTAAGCTTCATGATGTGTCTGATCCAGTGCAAGGACACCGTATGTGTGTGTGTAGATTCAACTTGAGTGACAAACTTTTCCCTTTGAAGTATGTAGTCTTCGTGAAGTTGGTCACTGTCTGCCTATTTTCAATTGATTTCCTTGTGATAATGATGAAGGGCTTTCGCAGCACTTGAGTCGGTAGAAAGGGAATGTTTATCCCTTGAATGGTCTAATCTTCAGTCAGCAATCTTTTTTTTATGTCTGGACATGAACAGTTTTCTAAATTAATTTCATCTTCACTGGCATCTTCATTCCCTGTACACCAGAGATACTATCTGCTGCAATCATATATTTTTTCCCTAGAACAGTTCCTCTATCAGTCAAGGTATGAGGTTAATAAAGATGGCAAATCTCTGTGAATGTGATGTTTTCTTACCTTGTCCATCAAAAGAAGTTCCCCTAGGGAGTCCCCGTGTGCTTACAGTCCCATACAGCAGGATTACTTATTCTCTGGGTCAAGTCTACGGGTTTTACGTCAGCTTTTGAGAAAATCAAACGAATATTTCACTGCAGAGTTTGTGTAAAAAGCAGATTTTAGCAATAACTTGGCCACAGTACTGCATGCAAATGCATACAGAAATATAAACTTCATCTGAACAAAGAATAAGCCATTTTTGACACTTAACTGCTTGGAGAGAGAACTTGCACAGAATATACCAGAATTTTTCAAAAAGAGAAGAATCTCCCTAAATCATAAACGTCCAAATAATAAAAAGTGTTGAGTGTGGACTTACAGCCCTGGGCTGGTTATTGGGCCCTGCTCCGCACAGGCATCACTGACAGGTGATAGCCACAGGTGATAGCCACAGGTGAGCCGGCGGCCCAGAGCTTACACCTGTTCAGCGTCTCTCTCTGCACAGGCAAGTATATTTAATTTCTGTCCAGCCTGTCCTCTGTGCCATTCCCCAGTGACCCATCCGGGGAGATGCTGGGAGGACTGATACCAAGCTAAAAGCAATGCTGCATCATGCTGCCACTCCGCCGCTGTTTTCTAGTTTATCTAGTTTAGATTTACTGCGATCTGCACTGAATGCAGATGAACCAGAAGTAAAATGAATGAAAAAAGCAGAACGTTTTGCGTCAAAATTATTTCTGTCATAACAAGCAAAAGGGTGGAATGTATATATGCTTTAATCCACAGTCCACTCCACTGTACAGTTCACAGATGAGAAGGCACTTTGGTAAAAGCCAGAATGTGTGCATATTGAAATCCCCAATATAGAACACTTTTCTCTTTGGGCTTCAACAAGTGATAAATTCAGGAGGGACTCATATGAAGACCCATCTTATCTAATCACGGCTGAGGTGCTGCTGATTTTTGTAATGGGAAGCAGACATTTTGGGAAGAGATTTGTCATTGTCTGAGGCTATTTTAAAACTGCTTTAAAATGGCAACTTTAATTAGCCTATCCTTGTGGAACATTGCTCTTTATCTGTGTCCATGAAACAAGCCAACAAGCCCACAGGGCGCGGGGGCAATGTGCAAGAGAAAAACCTTTGAGAGAATGCCTGCATAAGGACTTCCATTTTCTAAATCCAATTTAGAGTTATGGATAGATGGATGGATGTTAAGACTGGATGGATAGATAACTTAAACAAAGCATAGACTTATATGATATTATATGACATATGAATGATTTATTCTGATGTTGGTAAATCACATCAATGTTAATTTGAACATTGCACAAGAATGTTTTTCTCATATGAAATCATTTTGTTCTTTCATTTTCTGTGGGGGACTGTGGGAAGGGGGAATGCCATAAACTTGATCAAATTTGCACTTTTATCAATGCAGATAAAACTTACTGTGCAGTATAGGATGTGAACTTAACCTACTGATTGGTAAAACACTGAAATGGGGATTGAAATGATAGCAAAAAAATACCATAACACCATAATATATTTTCTCCCAGACATACCAATTTCAATGTTGTATACATCCAAAATATCTCAAATACACTACAATGACACAATCCTTTCCTGAAACAAAAAAATGAGGGCTGGGTTAGAAACATTGAAACAATATATTGACAACTGATGACCCCTGGCCCCTTCCCTTCCTCAGGGAATCTTTTTATACCCCTGTCCTCCGAGTACCAAATCATTACGGTAAGGAGAGGGGAGAGGAATGAGAAGAAGACGAGGGATCTGCCGCTCTTAACGGCTGCTGGTGTCAGCGGTGGCATGACTATCTGAGATAGGTGCGGAATGAAGCGCTGACTCTTCCTGCCAAGCTTCTACCGACTCCCCTTCGGATGTCACCAGCGTGAGCGACGACCTGGCGGCGGCTCCATACCCACGGCCTCGGCGCTGAACGGAGGGAGGCAGAGGGTGAGAGAGAGAGAGAGAGAGAGAGAGAGAGAGAGAGAGAATGGAAGGCAGATAAGGAGAAGAGCTGTCAAGACGGCGCTCATCGCTTTTCAGGGCGCCAAAGAGCGGCAAGTAAACAGATTGTCAATCACGGCTACAGCTTCGCACAATGACTACAATCCCCTGAATGGATGTGGCACAGAGGGAGTTCATTTCTCACATGGTGCCATCCACACCCCCCAGAGAAGGAATACATAATATAGTTACGGGTTATGATTCTCTGGCCAGAAAAAAATAAACAAAGCTCTTACAGTTATGTCGTGAAATGGGTCAGCACTTTTGAAAAGAAAGAGCTTTGAGACCGAAAGTCCAGTATGATTGTGAATGTGTCTTTTGAGAGTAGCATTAGGTTATCCCTTTGCTTCTATATGTAGCTGGTCTGGGTACACAATCACTCTAGATCTGGCTCCAAATCCATATCTTTTTTTTGTCTTCGGGGGGAGGGAAGGGCAGGTACAGTGTGACTCACAGAGCAGCCTTGCTTTGTTGCTCTGCATTTATACAACAGCCAACGGCGACGCTCGACAAAAGCAGACAGAGAACAAAGGGAAAGATCACAGGGCCTGAGAGAGAAGAGAAAAGAAAGAGACAGGGGGTTGACAAAAGAAGAGGTATCTGTGAATTCCCTGTCCTCCCCAATGTCCTCCTGTGAAAGTGTGGTTTGAAGTGATATTCCTTTCCAATTTTTTTTTTTCATCTGGGTACACCTTCAATTTTACAATAGACGGCCAAATAACAGTTGTAAAATAGTAGACTTAGCAAAGCAGTCTGTTCAGATTTGTCCCAGATAAGAAAAATGCGTTGGAGGCTAAGAAATGGCGTATTTGTAAAAATGTAACATGAAGGAAAGATAAACTTTGGAAGCTAAAGGAGGATGAAAGGCAGTGGTTCCGAGCAAGGGGTGACTTGAAAAGAGATTCTTTCTGCCTTGATCTCATCTTGTTGCAGCGGAACCAGGAAGGGCATCTTTCTGCGCTTCAAAGTTTTGCTGAGTGTTCTACTTTGGAACACACCCTTTAATTGATGTCCCAGACCTCGGCCTGATGAAACAATCAGACCACCATTAACTTTGCAACAGCTGTGCTTGGAGCTATACAGCTATGTTGCATTGATCTTGTGTGAGTTCTTCCTTTCCTCCATCATAGAGGCCCAAGAAATAATGACAGAAGGAAAGCCTGTGAAGCTCAGGATGAATTCAGCTGAAACTTATGGAGTGATGCAGAAATGTAACACAGCAACAGATAAAAACACTGAACATTGAAGATGTTTTAATGATATCCACATTAAAGCATGGGACCATGTATCAAGTCACTTTTTAAGTACTTTCTCTCTACTTCTCTCAGCATCACCCCTAGGCCCTATCTCTGAGCTCTGAGTTGAAGCTTCACTAAGCCCATATCGCACCCAGCATCCCTCCCACCAGTCCATCTGTTCTCGAAGATCTCCCTCGGTCTCTCAGACCTTTCTCCTCTCTTCTATCCTTGCAGCTACTCCCTCCCTCCATTTTTCGATTTCCTTAAAAAGATCCATCTACAGATCTGCCACTCTGAACTGTCTTTTCCACTGTTCACTTCACAGGGTAGACAGTTAAGCCCCTCCAAAGTGAGGGAACAGATGGCCAATGGTTGAACACATACCTACACGAAGCCCCCCACAAAAGTATCCTAAGCCATAGGGGGTCAACCATCAAGGCCTATGCATAAGCCAGGGAGAATTATTAACACTTATGAATCTCATAAGTATCCAGACTGGGCTGTCACACATGGCATGTGTTTGTGGATATGAGGCGCCCTACGAGACTCAGGGCCGTAGTTAGAGAGCAAAAACAGATGGCGGAAACTAAAGACGCATGTGCATTGTTGCCCAAAAACAAGAGCTTCAGAGAAAGAGTATGGTATGGTCGAAAGCACAAGAGGGCAAAACCAGGCCGAAGTTAAGCAATGAAAGGTTTGGTTACAGTCGACCAATAGCATTGCACAGCAATCCCTTTAGATTGAATGCGTTAGACAAGATTAGGTAGTAATAAGATGGCAATATCGCCACAGGGTCTAGACAGTGTGTGTGTTGTGGCCAAACTCGGGTGCTCTGCTCTTCATGGAAACTTCTGCCAAAACTGCGATGAACGTCAATGAGATTTTCAAGGCCATAGGTAAGGCGTACAAAAAACACTATACATTCTCTGAGCTTGCTTGCTTGCTTATAAAACTAATTCATTCTCAATTTTTATGAAAATAAACTTAAATTCGGCTCCTACAGTGTGCCATGAATGCTTTTCCAAGGAATTGACCATAGTGTTTCTGCTGCTGTTCAGAACAATACAAATTTGTTGACACACATTTGAAGCTTGTTAGACATGTTTTAAATGACCAGCCACATCCCTATTAAATGACTGTGATATTGCTGTGATTATTGTGATTTTGAGCCTGTAAGAAAAGAATGTGTCATAGTTTTGCTCATTTATTCCATGACAAGCTATTTTCGACGATAGCCTATCCCATAAATACACCCATTCTGGAGAATGTATTTAAGCATGGCATATAAAATATCAAAACATGCTTAACGTGATACGCATCGAATGTGTTGTAGTACTCGAGTCTAGGACCCTGACTCAAATCCTGATTTTCACAAGAGCAGCAGTGACCATAAGCCTACATGAATGGGGAGTGCATAAGATATGGGAGGTTGTGAGCTATGTTTATGTTAATGAATTTGATTGATGAACCTGGACTACTTTAAATAGTCTCTAACAGGTGAGTGAATGCCTGTTTAACTGAGCACTTGATCAACAGGAAGGAGTGGACATATAAAGGTATTCATTTGTGGAACACAAGGCTATGTATGTATAGATATACTGACGATATGGGATATCCCAGAGACAGGGAAAGAACCTGATACGTAAAACACAGGAGCAGCAGTGACCAGTATGAATGGGGAGTGCATAACATATGGGAGGTTGTGAGCTATGTTTATGCTGAATTTGAACACCTGGACCAACCAAAAAAAAAAACACGCTCTTGTGACTCCTTTCTTCCTCAGCCAGTCTAATTAGGTTGCATTATCTCAATAGAAATAAGTCATTATTTAGGTTTTTACATCATTAATGACATTCGTTTACTGCTGACTGCATTTAATTAAAATCGGACAAATTACACTTCCTCTTCCGAACTACTCGAGTCTTTCAAGGGGTTTAACCTTTAAAACAAGCAATTTATTCTTTTTTTTAAAGACCACCAGATTATGTTATGTTTGATATATACGTTAATGCCTTTTTTTTAGGTTGTATAGCCTTTTTCCACTCTGGCAGGGGGACTGCCAATGGAAACTAGCCTTTTGGCTATAATTGGATGCATTTACATTTTAATGTTCATGAATGTACACTGTCCCTCTTGATCAAATAAATAAATTGATTGATTGATTGATTGATTGATTGGTTGATTGATTGATGTGTTAACTTTGACGACATCCAAGATGGATTAATTGCATTAACCCATAACACAGGTCTGCCCCTTTTTCCTTTCTGATACAGACATACAGTATGTAGGCATAATGTGCCACTCTTAGGAAATAAAGGAAATTCAATTTTTGCCAGATAGATAAATCAGACTTGGGCAGTGATGGTTTGTGATTAGTGCATACAAATGTTCTCTGTCAGAGAAGAATATGTCACAATGCCTATCTCCAAAATCCATGCTTCGGTGGAATTTGTAATTTGTTGCTGCAGTTTAAGACAACCTGCTTGGGCGGAATAGGCAGTTTTTTTTTGCAGTGTTTCCAAACGAGGGCCCACAGGGTGTTAATCAGGTAAGTGGTATTACCCGTTTAATTTTTTTTTATTTTACTTTCATTTTCCCTCTCTGAAAATGAGCCATTCATAAAACATGATGGCAATATAGATCATATAACATTATCCCCAGGGTTCTGTGGAAATGTATGCATTTTTCATAAATGCCCATTCCCAAGTTGAAATGTCAAAGTTCCAAGTCATGTCAAAACTAGAAATTGTCACAAGTTCCCATTGAAGAGAAAATGTGTATTTTGCATTCAGCCCTGGATGAACTTTAAAACACTTCCCTTTTCAAAAAACCCGCTGTTTGCACTGTCAACAACAGAGCAAGCTGAAGCTGTGTGAACGAGATCACGGCGACAAACACTTTGGTGGATCCAAGTCTGTGCTGATATCTTGGTTTGAGGCGCTGGGTGTCGGAGGGAGCACTGTTGAGGGAGCACTGCATCTGGGAGATCTGAAAAAAGGAAGAAATGTGGGTTGCGAACTGCAGAGGGCTCGAGTCTCCTGAGATAGACTTCACATCTTTCATAAGAAGAAGAAGTAGAAGAAGAAGAAGAAGAAGACGGGGGGGGGGACGCTGCATTAATCATGCAGGGCCTGTTGCTCCCTCTTTCCCTTCTTTTGAATTCTCCAATTTAAAAAGTTATTTAAAATTAATGACAGGTGATCTATTGATAGCGTGAACTTTGTGTGAAGGTTTTGTGTGATTTCATGCAGACTGTCTTTTATTCTTTATTAGGTTGGAGCTCTGCGAGAAAAGCGCACTTATACAGAGATATAAAAAGCTGCTCCATTTGTTTGAATCAATTTCTTCCTGGTCTAAATTCAGACGACAGCCTAATTTGGAGTGCCCAGTCAAACAGAAAATTAACAGGATATTAATAAAAACACAAAACCTTGCTCCAGTTTGGTAATCTGAACAAAATGCAGCTTGCAAACATGTATTCCTGGATTTCCGTAGAGGAAACTGATACCCAACAAAACATTCATCATTATTTTGACTTGCGACACCCACTATATTCATAAACCTTGGGTAAATGGCTACGCATTTCTCATGCATTTATCCGTACTTCATACATAATAATGAGGACAATTATACATGCCACTGATACCCAAACACAGGCTATTATTTCCCTTTCATGAGGTTTCCTGCAGTTGCTTTCATATGGCACGAAAAGGTCAGAGGTTAAATAAAAGCACTTGCATCCCTCTCCTGCCATTTTATATCCATTGGCTGACCAGTGTTTTGATCTATCGTTGTTTGACAAGTGGAATGGCATGTTCACACTAAGCACTGTAAAGAAAGCTGTATTTTTAACACCCATACTCCTATGCAGCTATGTATATTCAAGAGCAGTGGTGAGTGATTTTGTTGATCTGAAGAAGGCCAAGTGTCAGTGCACTCAGTGCATCCATGTTGACCTAAAAGATGCAGTAACAGCAGGATAATTGAGTTGCGTAGGCTGGGGAGAGAAACTTCAAAAAAGTTGCAGATAACAGGCTACTCCTTTTAACAGTCTGACCTCCTAAGGGCATAGTTATGAATAAAGCCGCCCTGATGAAAGGCAATTGCATGCAAAAAAAAGGACACACATCACTTTCCGCAGATTCTCAACCTTCTCCCAAACACTGAACTATTCTCCAATGACTCCTCACTTCTCCCCACAGGCCAATCCAATCATCTCTTGTACTTCCGTGCTTGTTTTGCCTAGCCTTCAACTAAACTTAACACACACACACTCCTATTTCCTTCCTGTCTCAATAATTGGGATGCAACAGACACACACATTACCTCCTCCTATCTGTCATGGCCACGTGAGTGTGACTGATGGAATCGGATAGAAAGTCAATGGGATGTTCGAATGGTGACATATCCGAATATTTCATCAAAGTCTGGTGCTTCAGAATCAAGATACAACTGATCTTTTTCGAACTCATGTAAAGGAGCTTTAAACGGTGACTGTAGCTGTTATTAGCCATCCTGAATCTTGCTGAATGAGCCATTAAAGAGGCCAGGTATCATGGGGATCCATTATGCCGGGTAGTAAGGTGTTGCTGTGGCTTTTTGTTGTCCTCTGCCCTCTAAGAGACTTTTATTTCCTCTTTCTCTCTCTCTCTCTCTCTCTCTCTCACTCACACTCACTCACTCTCTATCTCTCTCTTTCTCTCTCTCTATCTCTTTCTCTCTCTTCCAAAAAAGAAAATTACATGGCAGTTCAAAAGTTCACAAGGAGCCCTTTGAAAGCTTTAGGATGCTGGAGCATGGACAGCTGGAGAAAAAACGGAGGTACTCAGATGACTGTGGAGCTCTGAATGGCGGCCGCCCTTAAAAGGTACCCCCTTATGTAAGCGATATTCTCTGTCTCAACGGCAAAGAAACAGGCAGCAGAGAGAGAGAGAGAGAGAGAGAGAGAGAGAGAAAGAAAGAAAAAGAGAGAGAGAGAGAGAGAGAGAAAGAAAGAAAAAGAGAGAGAGAAAGAGAGAGAAAGGGAGAGAGTGAGAGAGTGGTATAGGCACTCCATGGCCATGTGCCAGGTCCCCTAAGAGGGTAATGAACACATGGAGATTAAGCGGCGTGCCTCCTTTGCCTGTTTTTTTTTTCATTGTTGGGAACACACAGTTTGGGGGGGGGGGGGTTGTATGGTAATAAAAGCTGATCTTATCCTCTCACTCTCATTGTTCTCACGCCTCCTGTAAAAATCAAAGAGCTGCCGGTAACTGTGTGGCGCCAGGCGATGTGTTTTTCTTTCTGGTTTCAACAATTGGTTTCTGGTTACCATCAGTAAACATGGCCATGAAAACTTTTGAGGAGAACAAAAGAGGGAGTTCATCTAGTGTCTGTAACAGAAACACTACTAGTGTTGAAGATACCTTTTTTAGGACTACAGTCACATGAATGATAATACACAATAGTAAAGGCATCAATGGTAGATAATTTACCAGGGTTTACCTTTACCGTTGCCGCGTTGGAAGAATAGAGAGCAAATCACCCAACAAAGGAGTTGCTGGTTCCATTTGCTATCGTCTCATCTGACCACAGCTTCTATAAACAGGTAAGGGAGGAGGATTTATTCAACCGCCATTGAACATGGAGCCAAACTGGTGAGGTAAACAGGCAATGGCATACATACTGGTCATGTAGAGAGGGCCGAAAGAATAGTGATGTTATGAGAGCTGACATATGCTATAGATTTATGTCATGCATTCAAATAATAGTGCAACTTTAAGCATGTACCATATTTGTGACTGGATTATAGGTCTCTCCAGAAACCATAGAAATCATGATAATCTCTAGAGATAACAACATACATTTCTTTGGGATTTTCATCTTCTGTTTGAGAAATACTGTTTTTTATGGTAGTTTTAAATGTGCAAATCAACAAGTGAATATGCTCACACACAACAAATGAATATGCTCACACACTTCCACCTACATTGACATATACACACTCGCCTCACCTCTGTAAATCCTACACATGCACACACACACACACACACACACACACACACACACACACACACACCTATAATACCTACTGACAGGCATATGCATAAACACCACTGCACTAACCTGCAGGCATGTCACAGAGTAGGTTAAGGTTAACACCCACTTGCATATCTAAAACTGTTTAAAGCCATCAGTATTCATATGACTGACTGGTCCCTTCAAGCTCTCTGCGAATTTCCAAAGAATCAAAGGGATAAAATTGCAGTGTTCAAGATAAATATACGGCTGATGCAGAATTCATCGGTCATCGGTCGAGCAAAAGTTTGGCACTTCTAACACCTGCCATGAATATCAACGAGAGAAGAATGCATGAAAAGTCTTCTCTGAATAAATCCACAAATCTGAGGACAAGTGCAAGGGCGGCGGTGTTTACTGAAATACAAAATGTGCGATGATGCGCAGTCTTTTGTCGAGTTGTTGGCCATAATTAAATGAAATACTCCTACTCGCGCATAAGAGACTTCTTGCACAAGGACACATCACTGGCATATGAATGTGTGGGTGACACATCTTGCTTTATTCTGAGACGAATTAGTTTGGAACAAACAGTATGCACACGCAACTCTATTGGCAAAGTCAGACAGAGAGAGTGAGAGAGAGAGAGAAAGAAAGAGACAGAGCGTTGACGGTTACCTTCCAGGAAGAGAGGCACTCAATGGTTCAGGGTCTGGCACAGAAAAAAGACAAGCAAGGATGCTGTGTCTTCCTGATCTGATGATGGAAAAACACAGCACATATTTGAAATGTTTTGGGTGACAGCTTATTTTGCCCCTATGCATAAGATTTGAAGGTGTAGCCGGGATGGCCTCGCGGCAATGTAGAATGAAATGGAGGCAGTGTCTCGGATGTTTTGTGGCAATAGCAAATGTTTAATATCCTTTCACAGAAGGCCAAACACGCCAGAATAGAGAAAAATCAAAAAGAAAACAAAAACTCCAAACCATAATTCTCAATAACTAAATAAACCCTGAACAATTCAGCTCCAAATTAAACAACTAACTATCAATCATAATAAGTTAAGTAAACAATTTGTCGGACTAATAATAATAATCTTCCGATTCTACAATAAATACTTTTGCCTCTAATGATACCGACAGGTTCACCCACAGACAATCATTATATCTAATTAATACAAAGCACTTCAAATAATCACACACACTACACACCCCTCTCATCCCACCAACTTGGCGTGGGCACGTCTGACGTTTCATGCTGAACAGTTCAAAGGTCCTTTCCCGACCTCCAATCGGGTCGTTTCCTCCGCCCTGCATTTGGAACTTACTATGAAACCGCACGGCCAGTACTCCCGCCACTGTACATCCTTGTTCAACGTTTGTATGCGTTGAATGGAAGGCCATTCAGTCTCGGAATGTTCGGTGTGGATGCGGTCCTGATCGCGGTGAAATATGTGGTTAGTGTTTGTGTGCAAATAAAACATGTGTTTGTATTCCGCGCTGTCCAGTGTGTTTGTTTCAGCCGAGAGATGCATTTCCATATTGGTAACGGGCAGCCGCACCGTTAAAGAAGGGAATCTCATGATAAGTGCAATGTGATGCATTTTATGACCTGTTGTCATGCATGCTTTACTGTACACAACAAACAAAAACAAATGAGTAAGAATTCAGTCTGACAATTAGCATGATAAGGCATACTGCGTATTAAATGGCATCTATCTCTTTTATTTGGAAGGTGGGCTGAATTCATCTGGCTTCATATTTCTTTGTTTGTTTATGAACTTGTTTATTTATTTCCTTTCGGGTGAAGGGAAAGATCACTTTTATTAAAGATAATCCCTGGCAGCAAGCCTCGGGCAAAAAAAAAAATAGTGGCACCAGTCCCCTTGAGGCTGAGACGAGGGAGATGCTTTTGACTGCCTCTGACAAGGGCTGGCATCCTCGAATGCTTTACAATTCATGTGTCTGCGCTTGTCCGCAGTGTCATAACACACACACACACACACACACACACACACACACACACACACACACACACCTACACACACACACACACACACACACACACACACACACCTACACACACACACACACACACACACACACACACACACACACACACACACACACACACACACACACACACACACACACACACACACACACACACACACACACACACACACACACACCTACACACACACACACACACACACACACACACACCCAGAGGCATATCATGTCATAGCACAAAACCAAGACAGGCTAAACAAGGTAACCTAACTGTGATGTCAGCAACCAGTTGTTCATACAAACAGCTGCATTTACAGCCTGAGGAACCATTGTTAGCTTTTTGATGTGACTCTCAATGAGCTGCAAATGCTTTGACTACCATAGTGACAAGGACAAAAGCTTGACACGCCATCAGAAATAACAATAAAGCATGAGACATTGAAAAAACATTTTTTTAAGTTTGTCCTATTTCCTCCTTACAGATCATCTATAGGCAAAACAGAGGGTCTAGCTGGACATCAATGGCAGACTACCTTACAGTACTGTGAGTTCAGGATGGTTTAAAAACAGAAATTGCACATGTTCTGGAATGTATGTCTGTCAGTTGTTTCTGTAGCTTCAGTGAAAACCTCATATTACCCAACTACCTAATATCAGAAACCATGAACTATGTGCCTTAATTTACTTAGTCTATTTAAGTTCATGAACTATATGCCTTAAATTACTTAGTTTAAGTTCATGATCCATATGCCTTAATTTACTTAGTCCATTTAAGTTCATGTATACCTGTCCCTTGTTCGTATTCATATGCCATTGGTTACATTTATTTATTCAGAGACAAAACACAACTTATGCAGACATATGCAGTACACTGTATTTCATCACACACAAATGGAGCAGAAGAGGTCGAAAGGTTCCAGTCAGGGAGCAACTACAACTCAACTCTAACAGAGTCTCACATTAATTATGTATAATAAAAGCAAAAAAAACAAAGCTTAAAAAGCTACAGTACAGTTCAATGAATTAGTTAGAATTATATGTAAAAAATTATCTGAAGTGTCTTTGAAATTATAATGGTTTGGTCTGTGTGTGTGTGTTTGTGTGTGTGTGTGTTTGTGTGTGTGTGTGTGTGTGTGTGTGTGTGTGTGTGTGTGTGTGTGTGTGTGTGTGTTGGGGCGGAGGTCTGTGTGTAACTGATGACCCCATTTGTCCAGTAAGACAGCAGAGAAAATGGAGGGTACATTTCAATTTCTTATTCCTCAATCCTCCCTTCCTTCCTTTCATTACACCCTAGCCCCTCCCTCTGAAGACTAATATGAAGGAAACAAGAAAGGGATGCAAGGAGGATGGAGGAATCAAGGGGAGACATACGTGAGACATACGTGAGAAAAGAGATGTGCTTGCTCACTCACGCATCACTATTGAGAGACGTCAACTGATGACACAGCAGCGTTTCCTCTTGCTAGACTTAACAGACATGTTGTCATATACAGCATATGAGAAATTAAGGACAATTCAATCAATCAAACCATTAATTCTGCTGTATGTAATTGTCATTGGAGAGGCAACAAATTACCATTAGGGTTGTTGCAATGATTTGTTGCTACACTGACACAGGCCTACATTTAATTTCATTATTCATCATCATTATTTTCTTTGTCTATTATGCCAAATGCTAACATCACAATTGCCATTTAAATTCATAAACTAGGCTAAATGTGTTACTTGCATTCCAAACTAAATAGAGGAGGCCTACAGCAGAGCAGAAGTTAGTATAGTGCAAAAGAAAGACCCAATTGCATAGTATAAATATATTGTTTTTTAAACACTACTCTTGTAGGCAACACAATCATCTATGTTTCATTAAAGTTGGCATATTTGATGATAATTGCAAGCTTATGAAGACCTTTTTTTTTGGTCAAACTGATACGCTATGTCTTAAGTTAAATTGTAGGTTCACGGACGTGAAGAAAGAGGAGAGGAATTTCCACCGTGGGCCATACGTCACGCATTCCAATTGGAAACACCTCTGTGTTGGATACCCCCCTCTGTGTCCACACACACAGGTCCTCGCTCCTCTTTCTTCAGATCATCTGAGAGCATTTTAACGAAATGAGACGTGCTTAATGGCACCTATCTTGGAACGATTTCCAAGGCACCAGCTGGAGGACAGAGGAAGCATGCAAATTACAAATTGGAATCCACCTATAGAATCACAGAACACAGAAAGAGAGTTTGCCCTTCGATGCTCATCCTACTTGAGGCCAAGCTCTTTCATGCCCAAGGTAAGATTTCCTTCACAGACCAAAGTAGCCTCCCACTTCCACCAGGCATCATCATCAAATACAGCACTCTCCTTTGTGGCACCATTAGAGGGGGTGAATGGTACTTCAAAACAGTGAACTGGCTAGCTGAGCCTCTGGTGCTGCTCTCGCTCTCTCTCTCTCTCTCTCTCTCTCTCTCTCTCTCTCTCTCTCTCTCTCTCTCTCTCTCTTTCTCTCTCTCTCTCTCTCTCTCTTTCTCTCTGTCTCTGTCTCTGTCTCTGTCCTTCTGTCTCTCTCTCTCTCTCTCTCTGTCTAATTCAACTGGTTTCTCTGTCCACAGACCAAACAAGGGATGGAAATCACTGTGGTTGTCTCACTGCAGCAGTGCAAAGGCCTTGTTATTAGGAGGCAATGGATTGAGAGGAGCTAAGTGGTTTAGAGAGGGTGTAGGTGAATATAAGGGCTTTGGAAAATGCGTGTTTTCGTGCTGAAGGAGCCTGGTGAGTCATGGTGGTGGAGAAAGTGAAGTAATGCTCATCACACAGGGAAAGCCATGACTTCTGTGTCTGTCCAGTGTGGGAGGATTGGACAACCAGTGGGGAGAAAGAGCAGGTTAGTGAAAGCGAACATATCCTTATAGATAACATTCCCAGTCCCCCCCCCCCCCCCCCACACACACACACACCCACACACACACACACACACACACACACACACACACACACAGAAAGAGTATGTGACACACACCACAGCCTACACCAAAGCACCGCATGCATATGTAACAGCACATGGGTTAGCGTGGTTACCTGCATCCTGACACGGTCATTTATCACCAGCTTCAGTTTGCTCATTACGGCTGGACAGCGCACGCTTCACTGGAGGCTCCCGTCTGCTCTGTCCTCCTCCACATGTACACTTGTGTGCAGCCTTCCCTGTCTTCAGGACTCCTCCTTTACCACTCATGAAACCTCTTCTCCAGATTAAATGCACACTCACACAGGTTAGGTTGCCAAAGGAATCCAGGAATGAAACCAAAGGAATGCCTCTTCTGGCTGGTTTGGCAACGTTAGAATTAGGTTATGTTTAATTGGCTTAAGTGCAATGGCAGTTCCTAACGTATCTGAATAAACTGATGTTTGATGCATCATATAATCTGCAGAATCATATTATGCCAGTTGGTCTTTCATGCAAATGTTTGCTCTTTTCTGTGTTTTAAATAACATATTTAATGTTTGAGTGACATGACATGAATACAATAACAGGAACATAGCCTACATGTAACCTTCTAATTGCTTCCTCTCTACACTCTCCATGCACTCTGAAGCTACTCTGGGGAAGATGTGTCTGATGGATGTTTGTTCTCTTGGGCTCTCTCTTGCACGTGCCGTTGTGACAAACGAGGAAAATGAGATGTCTGCCGACGGATGTTCGACATGACGGTCATCTTATCTACCGTGACGGATCGCTCGGTTCCCCCCCAGCAACACAAGCAATCAGATGACCGTGGCGAAACGTGGACGTCTGTAGACATTCAAAGTGTGACCCGCTGACAGCGATCAGGGCTCCTCACGGAACACACCAACCACCAGGCGTGTGCTTGCTAACAGGTATGAAAGAGAAGGGAGGGTATGGAACGTCTTGAATGTTTACCTAATGTAACATTTCACAGAGCAGAAGGTTAAACTGTATCATGTTTGAGATTAGTTTGTGTTTTGCTGAACTGAAAACTGAAATACACACACAAATGAAGGACAGTTGTGATGATTTATGATGATGAGCTGCCACTGTGAGTCAGGTGGAATGAGACTGTATGAGACCTCAAGAATGATCAGTTCTCACCTATCAACCCACAATCACACTCAATGTTACAAAATATGACCAGGACCTATGAACCCACAAGTGAGACCGATATGGTTAAACTCCTTATTTAAAGACATTCTGCTAACAGCTAAATTGAAGCAAAGTGAAGTGAGGCAGATTTGTTATGACAATGATGTATTATGAATTATTAATGGGCTGTTAAACCACTCGAGACTCCAGTGGCAAACACAGCGTCATGTGAATCACATTAAAAAGCACAGAGATCATACTGTGCCCAAAATACTCATTGTCATTCAAAGTCTTTTTAAAGAGGATTCGAATTTTACAAGTGACGCTTAGGCCTGCAATCCTGTTGAATCCTTGCCGATACGTTTGGCCTTATAAACCATCCCCTCTCTGTGTGTTTATGCTCTTGTGAATTACAAGCAGAAGCCAAGTCAAGGAAATAGCTCCATATGCACAAGGAATTCCTCCTGGAACAAGTCCCATGATGGAATATAAAACAAATGGCACGCTACATAATTTAGCTAGATCATTCTCACCACAACAAAATCTGATAAGAATGGTGAACCTGTTCAGAAACATTCGGTGGTGATAACATGCCAATATAGCCAGTGTTTGGACAAATAAGTTCAAATTGACATACGGTGGTTAGCATGCTCTCATGCTAGAGCATGTCTTTGCATGAACCTGTAACTTAGTAAATGGAAGCATGGTAGCTCAGTATTGCTTTAGGGGTATTTTAACTTTAAGGTGTATTCAGATGAAAACATTAATTACATCCCTAAATGGGAGGACTGATGTCCACGTCTCTATAGATCTCTCCCCATTAGAGGCTTTATAATAACACAGAGCATTCACTCAATCAATGACAAGATTACTAGACAGCTAGTTAAATCATAACAGGGCTGTGGCAATGAATGTAAAGTAGGGATGCACCGATACCGATACCAGTATCGGTGCCGATACGTCGTTGAAATACTCGTACTCGCTTTTGAATTGCCGATACCAAGCACCGATACCACTCATCAGTATTTCACTGCATCAAACTGGCCGGGCTATGCTGACACAAAATGTGATTTATTGTCCTACCTGTCCTACCACTCTCTGCCAGACTAGTAAATAGCTTATTTGCCGTCTTGTGTTGCATTTGCTTGATGTTTGACTGTGTTAGGAAAGTTTGTCATAGTGTCAAAGTATTTCAGTATACAGGTTTCGCTAAATTTAGCTGCTAGCATCTCGTTAGCGATTAGCAATTCCGTTGTGCTGCCTTAATGGCGATTTGGGCTCATTTTAAGATAAATGACGACGACAGGAGTAAGGCACAGTGTAAGAGCTGCACTGCTACGGTGTCGAGGGGCGGAAAGGAAAGTACTTTGTTTAACACAAGCAATTTGATTAAACATCTAAAGACACACCATAGTGCTAAGTACACAGAGTTCACTGATGCTAGTGGCGCAAGACCGAAGCAACCAATTTTAACTGACGTCTTTCAAAAGAAAAAAAAGCGCACGCACACACAGAGAGAGAGAGAGGTAGAGAGAAAGACTGTGCCACATAGGTTAAGTGATTGTTTGTGTACTTGAGCAGGAGATTCTTCTGATCCTGTTGTAACTGAAATGTGCTCTTGTGCTAATCCAGTCATAGTTCTGTTCACTTTTTGTTAAGCAGACTGTGTTGTTAACTATGCAGCAAATTGAATTGCCTGGTTATATTTGCATTTGGTCTAATGTGATGATATTGTCTGTTTGAAGGCTTTTTTTTGTGTGTTAAAACCAGAAAGCTCTGTTTATTTTTGGCTTGGGATAGCCTTCTGTTAATTTTGTACTATAGGCTTGACATAATCTGCAGAGGATAAAATAAGATCTGCCTCCAAATTAATTGCACTTTCATGGAGACCAAATCTAAGAAGTATCGGTACTCGGTATCGGCAAGTACACAAATAAAAATACTCGTACTCGTATCGGTTTGTAAAAAAGTGGTATCGGTGCATCCCTAATGTAAAGTATATAAGCAAGCGGTTCCTACTGTGGCCCTGAGAACACTGCAGCTTAAGAACACACATGTAAATAGACCAAACACAAGCAAATAAAAACTAAAAAACATTTGACATGTACAGCGTTTAGAAAATGCGATGCAAATTTAGACAGCACAACACATTACAGACACGCACTGCAATTACACCAAAGTGTTTCCAGAGGTGTTGTTGCCAATTTAGCAACATTTCAGATCCCTATAGCGACTTTTTGGACAAACCTTAGCTACTATCCATAGACGACAGTGGCCAGTACTGCACCGGGAGTTAGAGGCACACCTCTCTCTGTGTCTACTGTGTTCAGTGAGTGGCACACCTCTCTCTGTGTCTACTGTGTTCAGTGAGTGGCACACCTCTCTCTGGGCCTCATTTACTAACAGGATTGCGCCCATTTCAGGCGTAAAATAGCGGGTAAAGACATAAAACCGTATTTCCAAAGGAGGCGCACCTGAGTAAAAGCGCATATTGCCGCTGCTGGGAGGGTATAAGGGAAAGTGGGTGTTCGTCGCAAAGAGATGGGAGGAGATGCGTAAAGTGCGCCTAATTGTGTATTAGTAACGAAACAAGAGGTGTTTTAGCACGACATATCAGCTGCTAAATGAAAACTATGTGCCTGCGAGAAATTTGAAAAATATGAACATCAGAAATGTTTTTTTTTATTTTTATATATATCTATAATTTAATATAGGCATATACAAACTGTCCCACCAGCTAGCTGTTACCCAGAATCACCACTCATTGCATGGTTTAAACCGTATTTTCACTTATAGTTCAAGCACACCGAGTACAGTGCACACCTTTTGAGTAGGAGTAATGCGTATCTATTCAGGAAAAGTACTTGTACTCGAAGTACACTAACTAAACTACCGGTAAGTAAATTGTAGACAGAGCAGCATATTCATTTCACCTTCCATGTTAATTTTGACGTTATAGCCTCTCGAGCGCAAGCTACCCCCAGTGCCATGGCAACCAAACGTCTGAAAACTTCAGTTTCCCCTGTCCAGGCTACAACTCCAGTTTTCAAATGTATCCGCCTAGAGCAGCGTTTTGAAAAGCACGGTTTTCAGTGCTAGAATACGCCGTTTTAAAGTAGGGGGTGTTGTGTATTCCTACAAGACTATTTAACGGGATGCTATGGAGCAGTTAACCTGGCTATTAAGTATCCTAGCTATCTCTAGCTTAGGGAACCATCTTAACAGTTTGCAGTTGCCTGTGTGTGATTAACTAATATGTGTGAATATGAACTTGTGAACATAAACTCGTTAATATGAAACTGCACAGGCACCCTGGGGGTAACCATAGCAACCCAGAAACTCAATGTTCGCTGAAAAGATTAATTTCCCCAAATCAGCTCACCAATAAAAGACAGTCTTGAATAAAAAGTGATCACAACTTTTAGTGTGGACGGAAGGGCTAAACGGAGAAATATTTATGAGTTTCTATATTTACCCGGGTTAGTTTGCTGTAACCCCGTGAACCAAAAGCTCTAATTCTAATTCATCATCCATGGTGGCAGGAACACGCAGGCTCTTTCTTCCCTATTTTAGCGGAGCGCTAAATAACACTAATGGGCGGTGTTAGGCACTGATTACGACGAGGTTCTAAATACCACGGAAAAATACCGTGCGGTATATGCGGTTTGGCAAAAGCGCAGATTAAGCTGCGGTCACAATGTTAGTAAATGAGGCCCTCTGTGTCTACTCTGTTCAGTGAGTGGCACACCTCTCTCTGTGTCTACTCTGTTCAGTGAGTGGCGGAGACAGAGCAGCACACTCAGCCCAGGCAACATCTGGCATAGACGTGTATGAGCTGCGCATGTTCAAACAGTGTTGCCAAGGACCAATCAATAATCTCTATGGGTTGATCCTCCTTTGTTTTAATTTAAACAATTTAATTTGATCGTTATCACTGTTTCACTATCACACATGTTAGCGTACATCCCTCTTACACACAGATAACTCTTACTCCAACCGTAACCCTTAAAGAGGACCTACTATTTTCGACTTTTCTGTTTTTCCCCTTTCCTTTACTCTGTTATGCAGCTTTTTGTGCATGTAAATGGTCTGCAAAGTTACAAAGTACACACCAGAGGAAACCACTTTTCTCAGCTGCCTGAAATGCCCTGTTGGAATTCCAGCCCTGTTCCTTACAAGATGATGCAATCTTGTGACACAATCCTTATTGCCCGCCTAGCTGACAATTCAGAGCACATTGGGCTCATTGGAACCGGTACGGGTTAAAGAGTGTACAGTATGAGAAAAACAATATGTTTTTAGAGCACTGAAACATGTTAAACTATTCTAGTATACCCCCAAAATAAACCTATGAACACTGAACATGAGCATAATAGGTCCTCTTTAAAGCTTTTAAGGCTCTTTCTCTACCTATTTAGGTGTACCACCACTGGTTCACAGGTCAGCCTTCTCACAGACAGTTAGAGTTAATGTTAAGGTGTGGCCCATTCCTTGCCTAAGTACTAGCAAAGAGGACTTATTAGCATGGCTGAATTAGGAACACTAAGGACCCTGGGGTTACACCTACTCAAGGAGCCCCCTGAAAATTATCATGCAATATATTAAGGCCATCTAGGAAATGTACCAATTTGCAACCATAATGAAATGCTACATCCTGACTATCCCACCCTTAACACAACACATGCACCAGCTGTGATGAGCTGATGCTAATTAGAATGTGAAAAATGTAGCACTCAGTAATCCTATTAATCTGAGTTGACACTGCAATATTACGAAAGCTGTTTAGGTATCATTAGTCATTAAAGTATTTCATTTGAACGATTATTTCCAAACCAGACATAAAGACAAAATCACAGAAAACCACGGCACAACTATCATATAACAGGATTATACAACATGAAACAAATGAAATGTAACAACTTTGCGCTCTCTCACTCTAGCTACACCCATTCAGTGCTACACTACTAAATCATGCATTTACCCTTTCTTTCAATCCTTCTGTTCTTCTTACGGTCACTATTCTTTGAACAAACACAAGGTTTTTTATCCAATTTCAATTCCAATATCAATAAAATGCATGTTTTACTGTTGATCTTCACAAGCAGATTGCTGCAGCATAACGTGATGATGGTGCAGCGAAAAATAAAGGCTTTTCCAACAGATTGTCCAGAGCCAAAAACCTTCCCTGCTGCTCTCAACAGCACCCACAGCCTCGCTGATAACCCATTTGACTACACTTGTAAGTCAGATTGCCAGAACAGAAAATATCTGTTCTTGGAAGATTGCGCACAGCATTTATTTTATGTCTTGGTCTCCCCTCCTGCGGAGCCAGATCTAGTGGAAATGTTCTACAGTGTGTGTGTGTGTGTGTGTGTGTGTGTGTGTGGGTGCGTGCGTGTGTGTGTGTGTGTGTGTGTGTGTGTGTGTGTGTGTGTGTGTGTGTGTGTGTGTGTGTGTGCCTTTACAAGTCGCAATGCCTACTCAGAGGAAATTCCGATTAGCTCAGTCTTCCAAAAAAACTAAAATAAAAAAATCTACAATTCAGTGACTTGCCTTTCAGACAGATCTTTTTTCTGCCACAAAATCGAATTATTGTAGATAGTGGCTAAAATGTGTACGCATATAGAATGTTATTGTCCAATATCAAGAGGAAGAACACCAACCTTCAGCCTACAATAGATAATTAGATCAAAAGGTGTCACCTTGCAGTCTTATTCAGTTGCTGTCACCAAGTTTAAGATGTGCTTTGACCCAAGTATACCACTATGTTTTCTGTCACTGTCATCTTTAGATAAAAAAAAACTGCTGTAATGAGGTCATCATGAAAAGTAATTATTGACAGAGACAAAATGTTAAACAAGAGCAACAAATGAGTTTAAAAACAGTTTTATTACTGTATGAAATCAGTGAAACAACAGCACTGAAATGGAAGGTATGATCACAGTGAATAAACAACTGTATGAAATAACAGGCCCCTCATCAATATTTTACTATTGCTGTGTGTTGGCACACCGCTGTGCTCTGGAGCGTATTGCCTCTTAAGAACTTCCTCTGCTACCTCTGCTCTCTTGCTGTTTTCCCAGCATTCAATTGTGTGTAAAGTCATCACCGGTTTTAATCATTACACCTCAGACATGCATTTTGTTTAGAGCCAAGGAAAGTGCCGCTGTCTGCAGTATTCCCCCGACGCGCCTGTGCCACTGGCCTGCGCAAGAGAAAGCCACAGAACAGAAAAACAGAAAATGCTGCTCCTAACAGAATAACTTTCTTTGAATATCCAAAGGTCAGCATTCTGAGGGAAGGGTTGGGGGGGGGGGGGGGGGAGTAACATCAGTGCTTCAGAGAGTTTATGTGAGATTTATGTGAGCTGTCACTGTGATTTACATGTGGCTGTGGGGGGATGGGGAGGCAAAGCTCTTGTTTAAAAAGTGTTCAGGGGTGTCCACGCTGCCGTTTTCTGAGGATCCTGGTGATGGATGAGGCCCCTCTCTTGAGAAAATAGCTTTTGAGTGTCATTTAATAGCATCTATGAGAAAGACAGTGACATCTTGCCGAAAACAGATTGACACCGTTTGACCTGACGCACCTATACAGGTGACTATTCAAATGTCTATGTAGGCCTTCATCACTCATATGGAGAAAGTTGTGGTTGACGACACATGCATCCATTCTTCTTTAACCACTAAAGTGACTGTCTGAATGTATTCCTTAGTGATATTAGCATAAGCAGCCATATAACAACGACATGTGTATGTTTATAAGAAAAAGTTGTCAAAAATCCCCAGCTACCAAAACTCTCATGTTGTAAGTGCTCGTAGGAACAGATGCCTTTTTCTTCTGTGAGGGACAGTAGTCTCTCACTATACACTTTTTGGGCTTTCGGTGGCCGATATTATCTCTCTGATGGGTGACAGGAGGCCATTTATTCTATCAGAGGAGCCTTGGCCAGCTGGCAAACATCTGCCAGGACAGGCCCATTTGTCACAGGTGAGTAATGGGGACAAGAAGCAGAGTTCAGGCTAAACCAGCTCCAAATATGGGCTCCACAATGGACTTCACTTCCCTCTCTAATATTCACTCTCAGGTACTAAACCTTTACTGGCATGATGGCTGATGCCACCACGAAAGGGGCCGAAGAAGCCTGTATTGTTTGGACCTCATCCACATGATTGATGATAAGATACGCTAGAGTTTTCTGTAGAATATGAAATATATCAAACAAATACTGGAATACACTGAATTGTTATTTGTCATATGTTTAGTATTTTTTTTTTAAATGTTTTAAAGGCTCGTGTTTAATGAAGTCCGAATACATTTTTTCCCAGACACTTGGAATGTGATGAAAACAAGCAAACATTTTCTTGGCAGTAGCTTTCCTCTGGAGTTTTGGCACTGATGTCCTCACTAGGAAATGAATCTGTGACCTTGGCATTGCTCAAGTCTTGCTTCACCGGTTAAACAGGTGCATTTGGTGAAGAAACTGATGACTTAGCTATTGCACTACATTCCTCCAGCTGTTGAAGTAGAAAGTGAAATGGGTCAAATGAATGTTTCAATAGTTACTGGAATTTGTTCCAAATGGTGCAGACATATATATATATATATATATATATAATATAATATAATATATAATATAATAATATATTATAAGAAAAAGATTATTCTTTTTAGAGTTTTGAGGGGGGGGGGGGGATAGGCCAGGCCGCAATATTTTGGTGCAGGCAACCTATGTGACCTGCGTGTCCTTCTCCAAACTTGAGTCCATTCAGACACAAACTTCAGGGAAGGCCAAGCATAAACTCTCATCTCACCAAAGCCATGACAACAGCAGAACTGCTGTACAGAAGCAAATAATAAACTTCAAATCTCAATTCTGCCTACCCTTTTGACAAGAAAATCAACAGGCGACATTGTATTTTTCTCCCTGAGACATTGTTCCTTTTATTCAACAGTCAGCACTATTTTCAGATGCGTGCCACAGTTTTTCACACATTTCAACTGTGCATTTTCAAATAAAAATGTCTTGCCACTTCAGTAAAAAAAAACTATAATCCCAGCCGTATTATCTGAATTCTTGACAGTAAAGCATAAAAGGTGACAGCAACAGTGAATACATTCAGTGGGCCCCGTTCACATTGTCTCTTCTCTCTCAGCTGAGGAATGTACTTAACCTATAAATGCCTCTTAGTCTCCTCGCATATGAGGTGTTAATTTAGTGGAACAAGTTGTTAAAAGTTCAACAGCATCATTTAACACAAAGACATGAAACTGGTTCACACTCTTTATTATTGATCAAAGACCGCACACCCAGAGGATGATAACATATATATCATAACAGTAACTGTGTGCTATAACATTGTCTCAATATGTGTGTCGTCTGCATCAAGTGTTTTTAAGGCAACCATAATACTTCAGAATTTTTTACTGATTGAGGTTAATGCAACTGCACGCTGAATGAACCTTCACTCCATATGTGTATTCCCTTGGGTGAATCGTGTTCAGGTCAGAGCTGAAAAAAGTTAATCCACCAATTACCACAAGCTTGTCTTTCTTTTTTTCTTTCAAGAAAGAGGACTAGGACCAGGACAAATTACTTATTTCACTGGTTAGCAGGGCCGCCCTAGCCACAAGGCATTACTCATGCTACATCTGTTCCACGAGGGCACTGCCATTTTAAGTGTTATTTATGTAACAAAATGGTACAGGGATTGTCATAGGATTGAACCCTTACAACACAAGGGGCAGCAGCTCTTTTAAAACATCTTTGCCTTAGGCTTTGAGCTTCTATAATGTGACAGATTTAATTTACAGCCTCCTTTTGGCAGGTGTGGCCAGACTACAAGAACTCTGCAGTCTGTCTATTCTGGATTTGACATCTGTGGAAAAGCCATTCACACTTGGCACAAAGACCTCCTGGAGTTTTGCTCAACCTGTGTTATAGCCTGTCACTTTTCCCCCCTTACACTTGGCCCAGCAGACTTTCACAGCCCATGCTGGCCTCTTGATCGCCCCCTAATGGACAAAGGGGAACGGGCAATGAAGATTTGCAGAAACTGCAGGTCAGGCGTCACAAAATGATTGAGGGATGAGCTAGGGCTGGGGGGTCTATTTGAAATTCATAAACCCTGACACAGGCAAACCTTCGATCTGATACGTTTTGACAAATAGCTTGAGCATTTTCTGTGAAAAACGTTATGTCCATGTGGTCTCAGCAGAGGCAGAGACTGATTTACTTGCTATTTATACTGGCCTGTCAGCAATCCTTCTTTTCTCACATAACCTGTGGCCTATTTTTACCCATGGGATGTATGCCCCACATGTCCTGTTGGCATGTATGTCACATGTTCGGGGCCAGTTCAGCAACATTAGTCATCGCTCGCATACATGTCTGTCACAGTGAAATGCACCAAGCCTGAACTATTGAGGAGCTCATGGCATGAGAGAGCATGTCTCGAAAGGAAACCTGAGAAAACGAGGTGACCTTTTCTTTTTTTTCTTTTTTTATGCCACCTGCTCCTCAGACTCAGATGCTCTGTTTATGGGCTCATTTCAGTAAATCCTTCATTTGGTTGCAGCAAAAACATCTGTTGTGAAGTATAGTGGTGTACTCCTGCAGGTATACTGTATTGTTACAAACCAAAAAAAACACACACAAAATGTATCTACCATAACAGGTATAAAAAGCAGATGATATTAATGAGACATTTCTGTCCAAAATGAAGTGATGTGAGAAATATGAGGGGGAGTACTTGCATTTCTCTATGAGGGGCCGTCTAGGACATAACTATTGAGACACTCTCACACTCACTACTGAGACACTCTCACACATACTAATGAAACACTCTTACATTCACTACTGAAACGCTCTCACACTCACTACTGAAACACTCACACATACATACATACTCTGTAAACCTATGCACGCTCATATATAAAACATTATACATACTCGTCTGAAACACTTACACATACTTATGAGAAACACACACGCACACATGAAATGCTTACATGCATAAAAGTGAAACATTTATACGTATCTATCTGAAACACTCATGCATGCACATATGAAAATGCAGTATATATATATATATATATATTAGTGCTGTCAAACGATTAAAATATTTAATCGCGATTAATCGCATTTATGTCATAGTTAACTCAAAATGAATCGCGATTAATCACAAATTTGTATCTATTCTAAATGTCCCTTCGTTTATTTATTTTTTCCATCATTTTATTTTTATTTTAATGCCCTTATCAACATGGAAAAGTGGATTGGCTTGCTTTATGCAAATGTTTTATTTTATTGAAAACCAACATTGCCAAACAGGGCGGTACAAAATAAAATTATAAAGTGCACATTTCAGGTAAACAAGGACTCAGCCTATAGTGCAGTTAAACCATGGCTTAATATTTTCTTTTTTCCAAGTTTGCTGGGAACATAGAAGTCAGGCTCGCTTCTTTTGCACAACTTTTAAAAGTAAACTTTCTATTCAGAAGCTTTTTATCATCCATTTCGCCGTATCGCGCTCACCATTCACTCAAACCGTAACGTTAGCCTACTACACAGTTTGCGAGGCAAAAAAGAATGTTAATCTAAAAAAAAAATAAAACTTGCGTTAATCTCGCGATAAAAAAATGAACGCTGTTAAAATGGGTTTGCGTTAACGCCGTTAATAACGCGTTAAACTGACAGCACTAATATATATCGTTGAACACTTATACATTCATAACTGTATCTCTTGCATATGATTACAAAGATAGAAAAAGTTTAGATACATGTGCAAGTGTTTCACATATATTTGTATAAATGTTTCAAATGTGTATGTATATACGTTTTTCAGTTATATGTATGTATGCTCTTACATGAGGATGTGCAAGCGTTTTACATGTATTCATACAAGTAATTTCAGTAGTGACCGTGAGAGCGTTTCAAAAGCGAATGTAAGAGCGTTTCAGTAGTATGTATGAATGGAATTTCAAGGTCAAGGTCAAGGTCGTCAGTTACGTCAGTTACACCTTACGTCTAGATATAGTTTGCAGTCCTACTACATTGGCTATCTGTAAAGCATTGTAGGAAGCACCTGGATGATCCTCGAAGTAGGAAAGTATTCCTTCAAACACATTTCAAACAACACTTTCGGAAAGTTAGATATAGTGCTGGTTGTTGCGGCGAAACTAGCAACAATCTTACAATTCCACAATCAAGAGTCGAGAGGCTGAATGTGTAGATCTGAAGTTTATTAGGTCCAACGCCAACGGTCAATGGTATAGCAGCGAGTAAGAGCGTGACATTTCAGGGTTATTTCAATCAATATATATATATAAAAAAAAAGCAATTCCCTGCCAGTTAAAACCGAGTCCCATGCACTGGTTAAATTGCTCAATTGATAAATCATATCGTGGGCGACATGGAAGGGCATTTCTGGCTGTAGGTGGAACCGGAGGAAGGCAGTTTTCTTGATCTCTTCTTCTAGTTCTAAAGTTACCAAACCTATTAAAACAAAAACATATTGACTCCAAAAAAACAACAGTCTCTCCATCAGGTCCTTCCCTAGAACGAACCATAGACAACATAGAATTTAGGGTAATGGTGTGGTCATCAAGCTCTCTAAAAAATCTCTCTTCTCCTGGGTCTTGCTGTAGGCATTGAACGCAGCGCAGCACCCTATTGAAAAAATTCAACGATGTCATCGCGATTGCCAATTACAAATAAAGCCTGCAGACTGATCAAAATAGTTAGAAGTTGCACCTTCATATTCAATCACAAAAAAAAATATTGATTGAAATAACCCTGAAATGTCACGCTCTTACTCGCTGCTATACCATTGACCGTTGCCGTTGGTCCTAATAAACTTCAGATGTTTGAAATGTGTTTGAAGGAATACTTTCCTACTTCGAGGATCATCCAGGTGCTTCCTACAATGCTTTACAGATAGCCAACATAGTGGGACTGAAAACTATATCTAGACGTAAGGTGTAACTGACGTAGCTGACGTAACTGACGACCTTGACCTTGACCTTGAGATTTCATTCATACATACTACTGAAACGCTCTTAGATTCGCTATTGAAACGCTCTCACGGTCACTACTGAAATTACTTGTATGAATACATGTGAAACGCTTGCACATCCTCATGTAAGAGCATACATACATATAACTGAAAAACGTATACATACACATTTGAAACATTTATACAAATATATGTGAAACACTTGCACATGTATCTAAACTTTTTCTATCTTTGTAATCATATGCAAGAGATTCAGTTATGAATGTATAAGTGTTCAACAATATATATATATACTGCATTTTCATATGTGCATGCATGAGTGTTTCAGATAGATACGTATACATGTTTCACTTGTATGCATGTAAGCATTTCATATGTATGTGTATATGACACAGAGGTATGTATGTATGTGTGTGTGTTTCTCATATGTATGTGTAAGTGTTTCAGACGAGTATGTATAATGTTTTATATATGAGCGTGCACAGGGGCGGACTGGGGGGAAAAAGTGGCCCGGGAGTTACTGTCAGACCGGCCCACTCAATACACGGCGCGCGGCCCACTCAGTACACGGCGCGCTGCCCACTCAATACACTGCGCGTTGCCCATTCAATGCATCGCACATATAGACCAGTCAGTGGCCTACTTGGAAAAATACCCATACACTTAACATTATTTTGGATGATTACAAAAAAATTACATCATATATGTTTTTTTTTAATAACATTTGGATCCACCAATTTGCCTGGGTGGACACATGGAATAAAATGATACTGGCTATTGTAACACTCCAAGGTAGGTATAGGTTGCTAGATGAATAGGCTTAAATTTGGGCTAGTATCATAGTATCAGATGGTTATACGTATAACTACAGAACATTAAGGAATGAATATCCACACAATAAAGAAACTGGAATCAGAGGGTAGAATTAGTATGAACTATATTGTAGAAATTAACAGAATAGAACATACGATGGGGTGTGAACATCAGTGGTATCAGTAGTATTGCATGCTGGGTGTGTGATTGTGTGTGTGTGTAGGGGTGTTGAAGGTGCATAACAAAACAATAAGTTAAGTAACAGAACCTAAACTAACTCTGCTGGCCCGGGTGCATTATAGTCACATGATAATAAAAACCAATATCAGTATACTCATGTGTTAGTATGACCTCACTATCTAATCTAGATAACATATTAACATTGTTTATAATGTTAGTGTTGTGTGTAACACGGTGATTTTAGCATAACAAGCTAGCTGGTTAGAAATGATAAGATTGCCCTCTTTACAACTACCACCATGGATAGCTTGCTCATCGATTGTAAACAAGTGACTACGGCTAACATGTTAAAGTAGATCATCTCGATGATGACAATAGCGCCAGCTTGCTTATTTTACCAGATCATAACGGTCTCAATTTTGGACATTTATCTACCTAACGTTAGCTAGGCTAGTTGGTAGTGAACGTTACCTCATCTGTGAAAAGCAAGCTAACATTGGCCAAGTCAACGCCACAATTTACCTTGTATCACTGTCACTGTCACGCGAAATAACAGTCATAAATGGCCCAGAGTTTTCTTAAATGCAATTCCTCAAAACTACCAGATGCCCCACGGGCCGCTCCGTGTTGGAAGGGCTGACGGCACACGTCACTACGGTTGCGTGCCTTGGTGGGGCGTATATGCAAATCCAGGTGCGTTTAATTTAAGAATCCTCATCCTCAATCCGCACAGCTGAGAACACTTCGGCTGTGTAAGAACCCATTCAGGTGTTCATTAATAAGGTGGAGATCGTTTCTTACGTTGAATTTCTGAAGTCCGTAAGAACACATTTCAGAAGACACTTCAGAACATTTTCGAAAAATAGGCACCATGAGTGTGAATACAGATCGCGAGGAGCAGTATAAAAATCAGTCAGTGACTTCAATTTTATAGTCAATAGAGGAAATTATACGTGTTCTGAGTAGTATGGAAAATAGTTAAAAGTGCCGGTGGTGATAGTGTGAGGGCCGGATGGACGCGGGCTGGTATTTTGGACCATCCCAACCTCGTCGGCCCACCGGGGATTCCCCCGGTATCCCCGATGGCCAGTCCGCCCCTGAGCGTGCATAGGTTTACAGAGTATGTATGTATGTGTGAGTGTTTCAGTAGTGAGTGTGAGAGCGTTTCAGTAGTGAATGTAAGAGTGTTTCATTAGTATGTGTGAGAGTTTCTCAGTAGTGAGTGTGAGAGTGTCTCAATAGTTATGTCCTAGACGGCCCCTCATAGAGAAATGCAAGTACTAAACCATGTATCTAAACAAAGGAAAAAAGTATATATGACAACTGGCAGAAAAATATTGCCATTTTTTTTATGCAAGCTTATATTAGGATGTAAAACATGGACAGTAAATTAAATTATATGAATCCATCACAAATTTCATCAGTTTAAGACTAATAGAAACAGCTTCAGCGTAAAACAGCAGTTAAGGCCTGTGTCTAAGTTATTGGTACACTATAGTCTGTGTTCTCTGAGTAACATTTTTACTTCTGAGTCACTGGTTTGATGCAATTATAATAATAAATAAAGAATAAACACCATTTCAGGATCAAAACAAAGCAACAACAAAAAAATCTATTTCTGAAATAGATGACTAGTCATAGCATTATAGGCATTTTTATGCTCAATTCCAAGATGGCTGGCACAAAGGATGCAATTCATTTTTGTTGATAACAGGCATCCATCCTTGGTTTGAGACCACACTGGCATGCTGCTGTGATATTACTGGACAACATTACTGAATACCTTGATAAGAGTGCACTTCTATTAGCTATATTAGCATGTAAAAACCAATCAAACTCAGAAAGAAGCTAACTTTAAACCTTCCAACATGTACTGTAAGACTGAGTGTATGAATGGAAAATCATTCTTGCTGTAATTAAAGTCAGGTTGAACTCTATCATAGTCCATAGTAAACCTTAATCAGTCAATTACTTTGTGACAAGAAGTTTTAGTAGATGTATCCATTGGCCATGTAAAACAATTAGTACCAAAGGAAATATTTCACTACAGCAAGCTATGTACTTTGAATATTTTGGCTGCATTACATTTGACATCTGAATAATATCTGAAAACCTTCACAGGGGTGTGTGCTTGATACTTTCAATTAAGTGGAGGAGTGACCTTTGCAAAATGTATCTTTCTGTTCAATATGAATACTATTGAACTTGAGGTATATTCCTAAGTTTATGTGTGTATGGCAGACACACAAGCAGTCTTCGCTGCCAGACGTTTGCTGATTTATATTCTCCCCAGTGTTATCCATTTTAACTCTGATGAAATGTCTTATGGTGTTATGGCCTGAGGTAAAATACAATATTACTTAGTAACAGCAAACACATCTACTGTTGCTAGCTTTGCTGTGCAATGATTCATTAGTGGTTTCAAATAAGAAATCAAACAATGAATAGTGTTTATATGTCACATTTGTGGAACTCAAAACCATCAGTCAACTGTCTCAACAACAACAACAACAAAAAAACAAATCATTAAATCAACACACACAACAGTGTAGGAGCACCACCCAGTACTGAAGCGATTCATCTCAATGTCCTATTTCTTTTCGTGCTCTGCCTCCTGTTTCCAAAACTTCCATGACTCATTCCATTCTGACATGCTGAGCTCAGGGCTAAGTACTTTTTTATCTTCCTTCAACAGGAACGACGGCTGCAGACGGAGGTCGTCAAACTCTCCGGCAAACTCCTGCTCGCTCCAGGCCTCTTTCTTCAGGTAGAGTTGGGGATTCAGCACCCTCCAGGACTCCCCCCACTCCCCATTGTCCTCCCGAGGCGTCTCAGGCTTCTGAGAGTCAAACTTCAGGTACATCCAGGATTCACTCCATTCTGTGAACTGTGGCTCCCCTGTGAGGGGACCTTCTTGATACTTCAGGCCACTGTTCTTCTGTCTGTTGGTTTCTTTCTGTCGAAGAGCATCAGGGTGGTTGGGGTTTGAGAACCTCCAGGACTCACTCCATTTTGACAGTGACAGTGTGTTCGAGCTGGCGTGGTTGTTTGAGGATCTCCAGGAGTCGTTCCAATCTAAAAGTAGATTTTCGATAAGATGTACGTGATTGGGTAGACTATCTTGGGCCTCTGTAAAGTCTTGCTGGGGCTCTGTCTCTGATTGAGCTGGAGGCTTCATGGTCTGCCAGGATCCACTCCACTCACTTGGGGTGATGTGTTCTTTCATATGATCTGTGTCTGATTCCATATAGGCTTTGTGCTCGTTTGACCAACTCACAATATCTTGCTTGATATCAGATCTAGCGGATGGATTTGAGTTGGAGATTTTCCAGGAGTTTCCCCACTGGGGTTTTGGCTGTGTCTCATCTCTGGACCTGGGCATCCTCGAGACAGACCATGACTCATCCCAACTAGGGAACGATGTGTTCAACATATGAAACTGGAGATGCATAGGTACGTTTGAAACATCTACTTCTGCTGAGATGGACTCCATCTCTTGTGACTGAGTTTGAGTTTTCAGGCATTTCCAGGACTCCGATGTCCACTCTGATGGCAGCTCTCCTTGTAGCCGAGAGCTCTTTAGTTTGTTGCACATCAAGCGTTTTGACATCAGCCAGACATGATGGCGATGACGGAGATGCATGGATTCCTCGCACCAGCTGGGCTGACAGGAGCATTTCCACGACTCAGCCCAGTCTTTCAAACATGCTTCCCCAAAAGCCTTACATTGAGTTTTTACTTCTTGTACTTTCCAGGAGTCATTCCAACCAGGACAAAAAACTCCATGTTTGTACAAGTCCAAGAATTCCTTATACCAGTAGTCCTCTAATTCCAGGTGCTCATTTTCCTGTTTTGGTGGAGGTTTGAAGGATTTCCAGGATTCCTCCCATCCCTGAGGTGCATCTCCACCGAGTTGAGCATCAGCTGAGCTATTGTCTCTGGGTTGTCGGCGATAACCGGACCACTCCTGGCCCCAGGCTTCCACTTGCTGATTAAACTCAAAATTCTGGAACTTCCATGACTGTTCCCACTCTGAGCAGTTGAGACTTTCAGGCTGCTGGAAAGACCTCAAGGGTTTTGGTTCCACTTGATAATCTTTGCCCTCTCCATTTTTCATGGATGTCCAGGAGTTGTTCCACTCTGACGAAGCTGGCTGCTTATCATCATGTGGGAGTTGAACAGAGCGGTACTTGTGTACATTAAATTCAAAGGCCTCTCTTCCTGTGCCTAAAGCTCTCTCCATATTTATCAGGGGTTTCAGTATCTTCCAGGACTCATTCCAGCCAGCCTCAGACAGAAGGTCCTTGTGAACAATTGACCTTGCTGCTGGGGCTGTCATGGGCTGTGGTGCACTTGGGGCTGTCATGGGCTGTGGTGCACTCTGGGCTTTGGCTGGTTTTGGTGCACTCGGAGCTTTGGCTGGTTTTGGTGCACTCGGAGCTTTGGCTGGTTTTGGTGCACTTGGTGCTCTGGCTGGTTGTGATGCTCTGGTAGGTTTCTTCTCCTCTGGCTTTGGCTTCGGTGCCCTGTCTTTCTTGGGTGGAGGTGCAGGTCTGGGCTCACGTTTTTTCTGTGGTGGTGGTGGAGGCGGTGGTGCCTGTTTTCTCGGGGCAGCGGTCACCTTAAACTTTGCTTGCAAGACCTTCTCATCTTGCTCTTCATCCGGGGCTGCGACCACAATCTTTCTGAAATCCGACTGTTCTTTTGCCTTCTTCTCCCCCGAAGTAGGGAGCCCACTTCTGAGGGCAAGCCGGTAATTCCATTCCTGAAACAGCCTGAATAAAACGCAAAGCGAAAAAAGTGAGAGGTGTAAAAGCAAAGTTAAATCAAAAGTTACCTTGAAAGCCTGAATCCTTGGGATCAAAGACCAGACCTAGTGAAGCGGTCTTTACTTCCAGCCATGCTAAAAGAGTGACAAACATTTATAAACATTTATAGATTGAAAAATCTTGAATCTATCAATCTTACATATTTCAGTAGCGGTGGGTGTCTAGATTACGTCTGGTAACTTGTTTGGACATCAACTGAAACGTGTTTTCCGTTTTTTCCTTTTGTGTAGACCAACATGCAAAATTAGCTGATACAGGAGGTTTTCCCCTCTTCCGCCCTTTCGTGATTTATCTGTGAGACATGTGGTGTAAGGAGATTAGCCAAAAATGTGCAAAACATTACCGATATGATACAGTATGATCTCTATCAGGACCCGTAAACTCTTGTGAACATCTCTTAACTTTGTCGTCAGCTGTCGTCACTGCGATGGGCAGGAAAACCTCAATTTAAAGAGGGAGTGAGGTCTCGTATCGGTTAAAAACTGTATGATCCTCACAAATTGTGAAAAAAAACACCTAAGAAAAAAATGAAAAAACTAAATAAATGACAGTCTGTTGTTGTATGTGTGACCAACAAACGTACATGTGTGGGGGCCTGTTCCATGTCTGTAATGGCAATTAGCAGATTTGGAAGGTTAAAACATATTTTTTTTAAATATTCTGTGTCTGCAATACATATAGAGTTATGTTATTGCACCAGTGACGTCCAAATCATTGGTCATCATTTTCAATCAATCAATTTGGCTAGCGGGCAAAATTAACCAATTATTTGGCTCCACGAACAGCACATGAAAGCACTGCTCTTGTGGTAAAGGTTGCAATGGCTGCCGTCATTGAATGTCAAATCATCTTGTTATATTTTTACAGAAAGTTCAGAATTAGGTCTGCATTATTATGTTTGTATTCATTAATAAATGATGTTTGCATTACCCTTTAATGTGGACCCGCACCAGTAGACTACCATGTTCCCCAAGGGAAGAATATTACAGGACAATTCAGTGTACATTTCACTTCTCATGACTTCAAGTCTCCTCATTAGTAGACTGCCTTCCATGCCTGAGATTGTAGTTTTTAGCCCAATTTGGAACTATCACCTGCTATGGGTGTAATGAGTGTTGTATGTGTAGTATGTGTTGAATCCCTACCCATTAAGGGCACTTTTCTTCACTCGTTTGCGCTCAAATATCGCTTTCTCGCTGAAGGCATTGGCACGATCCTCCCATCTGTCGCGCAGCTGCTTGTTGTCAATGACAGTCACTTCAACTCTCTCAGCCATTTTAACTTTCCGGGCTGAAAAGAGATGTGAGGTATATAATATATAACTTAATATTTGTATGCATTGTTATTGTTTGTAATATGTTTATTTTCTAAAAAAAATTACAAATCTGTGACACACAGACAGCTAGTCATAAAGGAGACACACCACATGCATTCTGAATGGACCTCTGTGACTTTGACATGGTTGAAGAATTAGAAAAACAAAGAACACATGCAATCTCATCTGCCAGTTGTCAAATAACTGACGTGCCGAAACAGAAATAACTCCTCTTCTATAAACAAAGACATTCGTTAGAGTACACAAATCAACAATCAACAGTCAGGTATGCACATTCTAAATCGGTACAGACAACAAATATTTGATGACAGATTATTACCAAGATAATGACACTCATAAAGATTATATAAAATTAAGAAGTGAATTTGGCTCAACATGGATAATTGGTGGCTAAAGTAAGTGATCATATTCCACCTGCGAGTTCTGTGTTGAGACTATCATAAATCACAGATAATCAGGGCATCTAAATAACATTGTGTGATGTGATTAACAGCGTGCAAAGATGCAGATCTCATCACTCATAATTCATATCCCCTACAAAATGAGTTTGTTGCCTCTTTCACTTATATGAAAGCCCTTGTTTTTTCATGTTAATTGTCAGAGAAATTCAAAGGTCGTGAAGTCATTATTGTTACTGCTAGTTATGTTCATCCTGCAAATGGATTAAAACTTGTCCACAAACATTTTCATCCCTGAACACCATGCTATTTTGGTTATTGCATTGAATAACAACTTGTCTCTGTCAGTATATATCACATACATATTAAGAATAACCTAGAGCTTTTCAAGCCGTTCCCTTATGCACTAACCATAACACTGCTTACAGTGAGTGTAGAGTCACTTCCCTTATACACTAACCCTAACTCTGCTTACCGTGAGTGTAGAGTCACTTCCCTTATACAGTTACCATAACACTGCTTACCGTGAGTGTAGAGTCACTTCCCTTATACAGTTACCATAACACTTCTTACCGTGGGAGTAGAATCACGGCAAAAAATCTCCTCTACCCTCCTCTGTGGATAGTCCACAATGCCTTTGCATGGACAGAGAGCATCTCATATATAACCTGTACATATGACCAGCATCCCATGAGTGAGCTATTTTTATTTGCTCTGGGTAACGTTACACTGTGTCGTTCACCAGAGTTACATGCCTGATCGCATGCAGTGCCATTAATTCACATGAACTAACATGATTTGCCATTTGAACATAAAACTTGGCTCAGGATATATTTGAATGTTTATATCAATTACCCTGCACTGCAACCACAAATAAGTCAAACTCATTAAGACATTTGTCATTTGCATTTACATTTCTAAATCCAACAGCCAAGAAGCCAACAAATGTACAACTTAACTTAAGTAACAACCAATAAGGTAATAAATGCATTTACCATGGAGCTGATGATCACTGCAAGATAAGATAAAAAAAAAAAGCTAAATGTTTAACACAGCAGAAGAACGCAGCAGATGGACCTGACAGTGTTCGACTCTTCATCTTATCCTCTATTCTTCCACTCACAAACTACCAATATTACTGACACATTTTTGTAACTTGTCAAAATAATTTTGACACTGTCAAAATAATTGCACTCTGTACAATAGGGTCAGACCCTTTCCTGTATCTGGAAACACTCTGTGTGAATATGTTCTGCCTATGTGTATGTATATGTGATTTATGTATGTATGTCGGTGAGGTGTATAAGTGTATATGTGTATAAGCTACTGGATGACCTAAATTTCCCTCGGGATTAATGAAGTATCCATCTATCTATCTATCTAACTTCACTTCTGTCATGCATAGGTTGCAAGACTAAAAATGCAGGGCAGCTCAGAAATGTGACTTTAGTGCCACTGCCCGCCTGGAGTATATCACCAGTGTGCCAACTTGGGCAATAAAGAGAACAATTTTTGCATAAAACTGTTAACAACTCGACCAGTTTTTTTATTTGCTCATTTGTTTTCACTCTAAAGGGCTGAAATATTCATTTGACTTATGTAATGATGTTGTTGAAAATCATCAGAGTTCCACTTTCAAGCTAAAATGCCACAAATCAGAGGGTATGGTCCTGCCTCACTCCGTTTCTCACTTCCACATAAGATCAAGCCAAGGAATATGGCTAAAGTTATAGTATTAACTAAGTTATCTTTTGTCTAAATGTAATCAGTAGTGCTTCTGCCACAAGTAACCAGGTCTTGTTTTATTGTTTGCTTTGCGGCCTAACTGACTAAACAGAAGGTAGTATGCAACCTTTATATTCATATATCATTTATTGATTTGTTTTGCTAGGGAACCAAGTAATAAGATAACATAATAATAATATCAACAGTGAATATAGCAAATTGTAGCATCTAACATTTTGATATTTGCACACCTATGAAGTAGTTAATGCTTTAAATTCACTGTCCCTTTGACAAAGTAAAAAATTAATAGATCTACTGAAGTACAGAGAGAATGTGAAATAACATGTACCATTACACTATATCTAGGCCAAAGCCCCCAATGATTTTTACAAAGCTGAAGCTAGTTGAAACTGAAGGCTAGTTATGCTAGTTTAGCAATGAGAAGTGTGGAACTAACGACTGGAGTTATGGACAATCCATTAAGAACCAGAAACAGTAATTTGGGCTGTAATAAAAAAAAAAGACCCAATGAGTTGCTGAAAGAAGTAGTTCTACAAACAAGTTTGTTTTAATGATGAAAACATGTAAATTATATCTACAGATTATATAATGCTAGTGTGGCAACAGGTGGATTAATGGAATGTGTTTGGGCAGCAGAAAATGATGCACTTCAAGGTGTAATGGTACCCAAACGGCCCCTTCATGTCATTTGTAAATCTGGTCACCCTGTCAAGGTTGGGTAACAATTAATGACTGGTTTGCTGCATATTGTTGAATCCACATTATACTGGGAGGCTAACATTACACTAATTATCTCTATCACAATACACATGATACATAGTTGAATACAAATTCAGATGAAACCATCTGTGTCATGTTTTCTTAATAGTACAGCATGCATCAAACTGCTAATTGGGAATTGAAAGTGTAAAGCAACATTTCATATTCTTCCATTGCCCTCAGGCAGACAACATAGATGCCACGATGATTTTTGACTTAAACATCAAAACTAAAGTTTCACACACTCCAAAAACTCCAAAACTTCGCAGACGACAAACGAATTTCAGTTTTGGGACGTACAGCGTTGCAAAATTCGTAGCATGGTAAACGACTTGGAACCACAAACTTTTGAGTCAGCAGCTAGAAAAGAATCCAGGCCAGCCCACAGGAAAGACCCCCCACCACAGCCACAAGTACACTGTATTCTCACTCGTGCTGCTGGTGCTGACAGAAACCAGCTTAAATTGGCTCCCCGAAAGCAAGTGAGCCCAGCCCTCCAGCAGGGAGTTTTGAGGGATGGCAGAGCCCCCGACAGAGCAAGTGACACATGAAGGGCTCCTGCTGGGGGGGCTCGGGCTGAAGGGAAACGACTCTAACACCAGAGAGACTAGCAAGACGACATGGTTCCATCATTAGTGGCATAAACACCACGCTCTCACAGAGTGTTTGAATAAGCCAGAATCAAGTGAGAGCATTTTGTGCGAAAGAAAGAGAATGAGAGAAACAAAGAGGGGAAGAGAGAGTGTGTGTGTGTGTGTGTGTGTGTGTGTGGGGGGGGGTGCAGATGTGACATGGTAATTCCAAGCAGAACACACATTGCCAATGCCTTTTCCGTGATGCCACAGCAATCGAAAACTAGGATCTTCACACAGTTTTGCTGGCTTGTTGTCTTTGTGACTCCTTGGGTGAATTACTTTAACCTTTTAGTCTTTTATTCTTCACTCTCATCATATATCTCTCATATTTCATTAATGTCCATCACAAATAAATTAAAGACATTCGATACTCCGTGTGTGGCATTGTGACAACTTATATCCTCCCACTGCAGCTCTAGTTTCCAGCACTGATGGGTACGCTACTGTCTCATAACAGACTGAGGCTCTATGGGGATGCATTTCAAATGTTATCAAAAAGGGAAAAATACTGCACAGATGAGAGACTGCCTGGGGCTTAACATGTTCAAACAACCCTGTATCAAGCATACATAGGCTGTATCACTGTGAACCATGAATAATGTACTCTAAACAAAGTAAACAAACCAAAACCAAGCTAAACTTGAACTTGTATTGGTGTTAAATGTACGAATACATTTTGAACGGTACGTGTTGCCAATACACTGAGAAGAGTACAGTTGTGAATAACCGATAGAATGTTGTTTGCTTTGTGGCATGGCTACTAATGTGTCATTTTCGATGAATTCCATTCTGAGTTCCCTGGCACAGCTAGAAGCAGATGGACTCTGTCCTTGAGTCGGGTTGCTCCCAAGGATTTCTCACTTACAGCAGGGAGTATTCCCTGCTAGTATCATAAGTAGAGTGCTGTTGGTGCTCTGAGCTCTGTCTCTTTGGAGAGCAAACTACTTTGTGATTTTGTGGCTGGTAAAAATATAAAGTGGATTTGACTCCATGGAAGGGAAGGATTGTTTATCTAACAATAAGTCATATTGATCTGGTATTAATTCATTACATCAGAAGGCAATAATTCTCAACAGGCATATTACATGAATATACCATGGCTTCACATGTTTTTAGTGTAAGAAGTGGTGCACCCTCCATGCTCATAGCATTGATACATTTGTGATGTGTCATAAGCCTCATGACTCTTATTGTTTTTATATGCTAGTCAGCAAAACAGTATTTATCCATGATTTTGAAAAAAGTCTGAATTGCACCCCCGATTACTGTCTGTAGTTGCTAAGCAGAATCTTGTACTGCTAGTGCTATTTTAACTGAAGCCATTTTGCATGCTGGGTATTCGGCGTAGAAGTTTGAGAACTCTAACCCAACCGACTTGAACTTTGAACTTTGAACTTTGACTGAAGCAGAGATGTCAGGGTGAAACTGGTGGGATTCTATTCTAACATTGGACCAGAAGGTTATGGTCACTATTCAGAATTCTAATCTAGAATCTAATTCACTCTATGCCACAATTTTTAAAACAGTTTGATTCATTTTACCTAGAGAGGTAAATAAGGTTTGGCTGAAATTCAATCAACGACAGTGTAACTGAAGAATGTGTTTATAACAGAGTGTTTATTGAAAATCCTTTGTCTACTGTAAGGCTGTACATTTTCAGTAAACCCATTTATCAACTTTGTTGTGATGCCCAAAAGCTTTTTCATTTTGTTTTCTGATGTAATGGATGCATTTGCTAACAGGAGTCAACAAACATGTGCATGACTATGTAGACTAATCAGACAGATGGTGCCTAAATGGCCTACTGATGGAGCTTCTTTAGTTGTTAATGTGACTGTGTGAATCCCAAGGCATAAACATTATATTTAAAGTGTCCACAGAGAATGAAATGTGACACTGTGCTGAAGAGTGAGAATGCGGATAAATATATTGCATGTTACTGGTACATGCACTCAGTCCAGCTATTTAAAAGCAAGGGAACTGGGTGTGACTGGGTGCGTGTGGGCTCCCTGGTTTGCATGTCGAAGGATTGAGCGACATATGGGGTTACATGCCACTATATAGAACACACATTTCCATCGCAACGTTTAGGTGAGCAGTGAGGTACAATCTGCCATACCAATTGGCAGTCTGCCAAATACAAAAAGGGGTCATGTAATCCATCCTATGAGGAATAAATATTTCACTTTGCACATATGTGTCTCTGTCAATGCCATGTGGTCCTAACTGGCTATTTATATCAGGCCTGCAAAATCATATATGGTTAAAGCATGCTCTGTCAAGGGATAAACATAGTCTTGCACAAAATGTTCAATAGCTACTCTGGCAAGGAATGTGCTGGTATGCTTACCATGTATGCAACTGGGCAATCATGCTTTCATGACTTGACAACAGTGCATCTCTAAAAGGTAATTTGGATGGCAAATATTCTGTTTCCACACAAGCACATTTCAATGTACTCAGTACAAACACATGGGTTGGCTGTTAATGAATTATTAATTCTAACCAATGACTTCTTTCAAAATATGACAGACATTAATGATAGCTGTGACAGGCAGTATCAGTCATTAAACAACTAAAGAATTTTCTGAATGATAACTACAAATTTGTACCCTAATGAAAAGAATGATTAAATATGTCCGTGCCATCGCGATTTATGAATTAAGTTCCCAAATTAAACACTCAAGCTTCCACTCTACCTTCTCAGGTTTCCCTATGCAGACGTCCATGCACTTTTAGGGGCGTAGCCTGTGACTTCAACATGAACTCTCATCGTGTAAGCAGAATCATGACTGGACCAGACAACTCTCATCGTGTAAGCAGAATCATTACTGGACCAGACAACTACAATGTGTGTATTTAGTCTATGGACAGCACACACTGAAGTGACAACACAGTGCAATAACAGGAAAAAAACAAAAATGACAGGAATTACACAGCATAATATTATGCACCACAGGCAAATGGGTTGTAGCACGTGCACATAATCATTCGCATTCCATGATGTCAGTAGGCCTACACTAAGCCAGTGTATCAACCCACCCATAGCATGCATCAATTAGCATGAAAAAATAATCAGTAATTAACTGCCGAAAGGAATGAATGGCCGCAATGTAGACCATGGGCTGCAGAGAGGTGTTATGATTGAGTAGGTGTCAAATTCCTAACTGTAAGTTAAGATAAAAAAAAATATGAGCTCCGTAAACGTATGGTTTTTCTAAACAAAAGCATGTATCATTGATACATTCATGTTAGATTAGCTAACTTAATTTATCATGCTAGCTCTTGAAGATTTTAGTTGCAGAAATGAGGGGAGTCTAACCCGTCACATGGAAACATGAAACATCGGCTTTCATACTTCGATGATGTCAATTTGGCTAAATAGTGTTATTCTGCGCCAGAACGCAATCTTTCTCTCTACGCCCTTTGTTCTTAACAAATAACGGCCCTGTTGTCAATGTTTTTTTTTTAATCTAAAATGGATCATAAACTCTGTGGTGACTTGAACACAATTTGTCCTTGTGGGCCATTCTACATTAGTCACTGATTGATTAGCCGCACATGGTGGCTGGAGAAACAGTTGTGCATTACTCACTTCCTGACTATAACTAGGTGAAAACTGAGCTGGGAGCAAGTGGTATGGTTTTAAAAAGACTAATTGGTGCACTTATAATCACAGGAGTGTGAAAGCATAGCCGAGGTGGAACTCCATCAGAGACTTTGGTAATGTTGAACGATACTAAAATTAAATAGGATAAATATAGGATAAATAGGCTACTGAATTAACAACTTAGCTAACTCTTTTTTTGCAGGCGGTTCCCACTTCACTGCTTGACTTATTGTCGATAGTTATCTGTGGGACCCACCCACCTTTCATTCCGGGCATCAAATTGCAGGAAATAACATGTATTAAACAGGGAGAGTGCCAGAAAAACCTCAAACATGGTGCTTGATTCAAATATTAAGCTATAACATTGGAGACGGTGGCCAATTAATAAACAAAATTGAGAGATGGGCACTGTTTATGGAGAGGAGTATCTTACAGTGATATAAGTGTCTAAAGCATCATCTCACGTCTATTGTAATTTTGTCCGCAAGCTGTTTATGAAACCTTGTGAAAATGTCTTATTCTTGTGTCTTACCTCAGGTGTGACCGAGCTTTAGCCGAGAAATCAGGCGAGGCGAGCCAGCCAGTTTTTGTTGTAACTGATGGCCTTATGATCTTCTAACTATCAAGATATGATATTTTAGGTGTTTGGTGCCAGCGGTATATCAAATGTTATAGAATCGTTAGAATGTTGTGGTGATATGTTAAACTAGTTAGCTAAAGTGAGCATTAGCGATGTGTCTTGTTCTGTAACTCCACAACTCTACAACCTTTGAAAATGTTTTTTGTGGGTCCAATGTGTAATGTGTAGTATGGGGTTTGCTGGAGTCATCTGATATCATTCTTCGGATTACCTTCAAATTACCAAACTGTTTTCTTGGCAGGGCCTTTTCCAAGATGGACCCTCCCCACTCCCAACCCATCATAGAGTCAACTCTGTTTTGTAGTCACACTAACGGCTGTGGAGGCCACTCTAATGAAGGGGCAGGGTTTGATACAACGGCAAACTTTGGGAAAAAGGAAATTGATGTTGTTTTTTATTTAAATTAACCATAAACATAAAAAAACACCATCAAATATACATTTTTGGAGACCCTGGAAGACTATTTCTTTCCTCTTTTCCCCTTTCATTATGTGTGTATGAAGCTGAATATCATGTTTTATTTATGTTTACTTTTCAACATGCTGTAATATGTAGACCTGTAGACCTGTATTTTGTAGGTCTACTTCTTTTCAGTATTCAGTGTTTTACTGCTTTTGCTGTTGCACTGATATATTGCAAATTATTCTTCATCACAAATACGGCTATGCGGCCAGAAAAACAACTGGCAGGTAGAATTAAGGTGCTGCATGGACACAAAAAAACTGTTGCATATGCTCACAAAACCTGCATCGATTCTGACCCGCTGTCGGAGGGTTTTATAACCCGCTTCTACTACCCTCTAATCGGTTTGGGATGGCACTTAATGTGGCAGACCCTCCACGTGAGTGTGCAAACAGAGTGGGAGTGGGTAGAGAGTGAGTCGAGGGCTAATTTGGAAAAGGCCCTATGTTTCGGATGAAGTTACCATGCTACTGCTTCTTGCTTCTAACGGTCAGGGATTTATTCCACCTTGGCTTTCGCCCTGCATACACCCAAAACCAGCCTGCTCTGACACTTTACCACTTTACTGCTACTGCTTCCTGCTTCTAATGGTCAGGGAATTATTCCTCCTTGACTTTTGCCCTGCATACAGCCAGACATTTACAGCTGGCCTGCAGCACACCCAAACCAGCCTGCTCTGTCACTTTCATGATGACAAGTGCACAAATCCATTTTTAAAGCGATAAAGATGTCAAGTCAGATTTGAGAGGTTGTAAACACCAAAGTTGTACTGTTGTACTGAAAAGTGCAAATCAAATTCAAGTGATTCAAATTGCAAGTATGTAGCTTGTATTGTATTCAAGTAGCTATGATTTTACACATTTGTGAATTTTCATTTGGGATTTAATATTCAGAACACAGGTGTGTGGTTTCTTGTGACTCGTGAGTACACATTTGTATACACAAAGTCTGAATTTTATTTTACATGTTCTGACTTTGAGCCTAAATTCAAACATGTAAATTCAGATTGTTATTGTGCAAAATTCAGAAAGTCTGCAAGTCTACCTTCATACTAGTGTTCCTAGTTTTGAAAAAGGGCAAATGAAAACAGCACAACTGATCTGCATAGTTTCTTTATTACAGTGTAGTTTCACTTGGTAGAAAATGTTTTATGGCCAACACACACAAACAACATCTTACCATTCAAGGACTGTGTGAGGTTTTGTGTGCCTACTCAATTAATATCATCAGCCTCTTGTAGGTTTTTGGTAATATACTTCAACCAGCCACTACCACATTCAATAAGGGTTCTTGTGTATGGTGTTCTTGAAAACAATTATAATATATGGTAATATATTGGCCTGTATCATGACATGCTATCAAGGACACTTTGTTGTGCAAGTTGAATTGTATCTGTAAATAAATAAACCAAGATTCACCAAGATGCCACACATTCTTAAATGGACTTACATTTCTTTTCAGTAGGGTATGGCGCCAGCAGGAACTTCCAGGAGTTACCCCACTCAGACAAAGATGTTTTTTCCATTGAACTCATTGAATCTGTTTTGCCTTTGGCTCCTCTGGTGGGGCCTCTCCTTGCCCGGGGTTGGGTTTTGGTTAGTTTCGCAGCATCTGCCCACCTCTTCGGTTGTGGACTGGATTTTTCTGGATTTTTCTGGATTTTTCTTGACCACAGCACTTTATCTTTACGATGGAATACTTTTGGAGTGTCATCCCACTCCAGAGGCTGAGGGACACAAACCTTCCATGACATTCTCCATTCTGACTGTGGTACTGAGAAGGGAACATATTCAGGAAATGGAGGCTGCTTTTCCACTTCAAAGGTTTCCCAACCCTTGTCCCAGAGTGGCTTGTTCTGACGAGGGAGAAGATTCATGAACTTCCAGGTTCTGGCCCAAGGTGGAACCTCTTCTGCCTCAAGAAGAGAGGCAAAATAGTGAGATTTACTTTTAAAAATGAATCTTTTGTGGTGTCTCTGAAGGGTTGCCACTCTCCACGATTCCATCCATTCTGATGGAGGAACTCTCTCCTTAAACACATCAGGGTTGAAAGATCTGCTAAACTGCCCCACTTTTGGCACACGATGGAGGGTTTTGTCTTGTCTGACATTTTCAGTTGAGGACCAGCCTTGATCCCAAAGACTGCTGTCCTGGTTCAGTGTACCATTTGTGCATTTCCATGCTGTGGCCCACTCAGACGCAGGTGTTTCTCCTTTTTCAGGCTCTCTAAATTGCCTTGATCTATTGGGCCTAGTTCTGACTACCTCAGTTCTGATCTGATGCTTCAAAGACTGAGTATACTTCTCTTCTGTGCCAATGGAATCCAGCATCTCTGCTTTTATGCCCCTTTTAGGAGGAGAGAAGACTTCATATTTGTCCTGTTTTTTCTCAATGCCTAACTCCCTCATCCACTGTTCTCTGCCTGTTCTGAGCTCATAACCAAATAAGCTTGAATCTTTCCACTCAGTGGCTGAGGGCTTGCCGAAACTGGGCCAGGACCTTGAGCATTTCCAAGATTCCTTCCAATCTGCCAGACATCTTTTCTTCAAATGGGGTTGGAGGATCATTGGACCATTCAGTACAGCAGCATCTTGCTTTGCCCTATGGTCTTTCTTAGGCTGAGATCTGGGGAGTTTCCAAGCCTCATTCCACTCATAAGAAAGGTCACATTTTGAAAGAGGATTGATATGATTTTGCCGAATTTCCAATCTATATTTGGGCTTGAGCCTTTTAGGCAATCCGTTATCAGGTTCACTCTCTTCTACCTTAATTCCCTCATCTTTCTTTTCCTCTCCCTTGGGTTCCACTTTCTTTTTGAGTTTCACACTTTCTAGAATCCACATGTTTTTAGCAACCTCCCAAGACTTTCCCCATTCAGCCATGGGGTTATTTCCCTCACAGAACTGGGCACTCCCTAATTTATATTTCTCAGGCCTGCATACCGGTATTATCACGCCATAAACATTGGGGTCTAGTGGTGCACTATCCATTACACCGCCTGATGTTTCTGAAGACTCATCATGGTTCTCAACTGGTTTTGAGATCTTCCAAGCATCCGCCCATCCAGACATGGGCCCGTTGGTTGCACCCTCCATTTTCTTCCCCTCAGATTTTTCTCCCACTCTGATCACAACTTATTCTCCAAAGATGGCAATTTATCAATAGGCCTATCCGTTTTCCCCTACAAGTTTACCTCCCTCTGCTCACCATTGGTGCACTCTTGCTCAATCCAAGCTTGGCCATCAAGCTGTGGTTGAAAATTCAAGCATTTCCATGACTTTCCTCACTCAGAACCCTCTGGTTTGTTTGAACCTTCTCCTGGTGCCTTGGATAACTTCCAAGATGTTGACCATACTGATCCACTAGGATGGGAGCTTTTCAGGAAGGATAGCTTGTGACCCTTCTGGGAAGCCACTGGGCCCGTTATCGGTTTCTGGTGACCTTGTTTTGCTCACTGAAATTCTAGGTCTTGGTGGTGCACTTTCAGATACTGGAGGCTTCTTCTCCTGCCTCCTTTGAGGCTTGTATTTGTTGCCCATACGGTTCTGCCATTCTCGATTGATCCTGTAGCAAAGACATAACACAACAAAAAAACAATATAAAAATAAAGCAATTTACAAATCAAAAGAGCGTGATTGGATGTATTTCTCATGTGGAATATAGAGAGCCTTGGAACTCCTGGCCTCAGAAATGTCAAACTGTTGGCATTTGTAACCCAAGAGAGTGGTTTATTAATCAACAGACTTCCCTCCAAACTTTCAGAAAAGCTAATCATGGTATATAAAACACAAAAGCAAATGAAGCAACTCCATCTGCCTGCCAAAGTGTGCATAACGAGATAGCCGTGCTTAGAGGAGGAAAGACAATTCCTGATTAAAAAAGGACAATATTTGACATGTAGGTGTTTTAAAATACTGTAAAAACAACATGTGAAAAGTGTTGGGGTGTTTTAGTGGCAAGTCTGTGAACAATTGATCCATAAGTGGGGTGTAAGGATACCTGTTTCCCGTGCCAATAGCTTCTGTAGTGCCGTAAATATGTATTAGTCAACACCTCAACGTTTCATCTGTGAACCTTATTTCTGTTGCCTAGGATTGCAATCCAAAACAAACCATATTCAAGACATGTTTTTTTCCCATAAAACTGCCTGCTCATCTTGTTGTGTATTGTTTTTCTTTTGCCAGGGAGAGAGACAGCAAACGCCATACAACATGTTATATAAAACACCAAAGCAAATGAAGCAACTCCATCTGCCTGCCAAAGTATGCATAGCCATGCTTAGAGGAGGAAAGACAATTCCTGATTTAAAAAGGACAATATTTGACATGTATGTGTTTAAAATACTGTTCACTTTTTCATTCACTGTTATCTTTCAAGAGCACACAATCATCGTGTAACTGAAAGTATTCAAAGGAGAAAGAAGCCGGTGCACCCTTCAGTCAACCACTATCACTTCATTAATATGTCTGAAGAACATTTTAAAAATAGTTTCTTTAAATTACTAATTTTTTTTCCCCATGGCACAACATTGACTTTTGCATTTCAGCATTTAAGTAAAAGCATTTAAGTCAAAGATAATTAAGAAAACTCACCAGAGTCCAGAGTCACAGCTCTTGGGGCAAACTTGAAGATAGCCTGTTCACACAGGCAGGCAGGAGGAACTCCTATGTATCGCAATGTGTCACTGTAATTAACTGGGCCCATGTGACCAGGATGCTTCGGTCATTGCTATTTCTAGACCCTAAGAGTGATATGACTCCCTCCCTCCCTCTCATCTTACTGTGGTACAAGCACAGACATACTTCATACTACAGACATAGTCTTCAGCTGCCTATTCTCAGGATATGGAGACAAATCTGCTGGCATAAAGAGCCTTACGTTGCAACAGGGACCCGCTCTGTACCACGCTGATAGGGAAAGACATTTGGACAAAACAGTAGTGAATATATATATACATAAAGGCTATAATCTGCCTGTCTCCTACAAAGCCTGGTGCCACAATAGGCAGCATGTCATATGTTGAGGTGACACACCCATTCGACCCACCTCTCATTCACAATTGTTTTGCCAGACGCGGCCGAGGCGTTTCAAGAACACCAAATGGGGTGTTTTACATGTTTTTGAAGAAATGGGCTTGAGTTACCAAGTGGATGATGGATATGTTGCTCCGCATGAAAAGGAACTTGCTTGAGGACAAGGCCAATTCCCTTTGGCTGTGATTTCTGAGAAAAAGTTTAGGTCATCTGGATATCCCCATCTTCCTGACAACATCAGGTTGGACTGCTTTCGGCAGCCTCATCTTTGAAGTCATTTTTACATAGTACAACTATATTTTCCAGCATGTATGTTACAGGTATCAGTTAGACTTTTTTAAGATTTGTTTTTGGGCTTTTATGCCTTTAATTGACAGATCAGTAAAGAGTGGGACAGGAAATGAGAGGGAGAAGAGGTGGGGAGTGGACAGGAGAAATTACATTGGGGACGGATTCGAACTCGTGTCCTCCATGGGTGTCAAGCCCGAATGTGGTTGGGGCTACTGTTTACGCCACAGTGCACCTCAGTAAGACTTTTTACTCTAAAATGTCCACGTTCTATTACAACCTCGGAAGAATTACTCATGTCTACCATCAGTTAAGACTGCCAACCTCCTAAGGAAGTGATATAGCTGAGGGGTGACCCATATTTATTCTGATCGCAGGAATAGGATCAACTGCACAGCTTCTCAATGCTAAATGTAAGTAAGTGAGAAGCCTGTTAAGAATGAAAAATCTACACAACACCTTATGCAGCTACATTTATCATGCTAGCTCTTGAAGATTTTAGTTGCAGAACTGAGCGGAGTCTAACCCGTCACAGTGCCATTTGGAAACATGAAACATGGGCTTTCCTACTTCGATGATGTCAAATTGGCTAAATAGTGTTATTCTGTGCCAGAATGCAATCTTTAAATGTCATAAAATGTTTTGTTCATAACAAATAATGGTAAATAATGGCCCTGTTGTCAATGTTTTATCTAAAATGGATCATAGTACATTCTATGGTGACTTAGACACAATTTGAGAAAGAAAACATCTTTGAGTCAACTCTGTTTTGTAGTCACACTAACGACTGTGGAGGCCACTCTAATGAAGGGGCAGGGTTTGATACAACGACAAACTTTGGGAAGCGCTCGATGGAAAAAGGAAATTGATGTTGTTTTCATTTAAATTAACCATAAACATAAAAAAACACCATCAAGTATACATTTTTGGAGACCCTGGAAAATATACTATTTCTTTCCTCTTTTCCCCTTTCATTATGTGTGTATGAAGCTGAATATCATGTTTTATTTATGTTTACTTTTCAATGTGTAGACCTGTAGACCTGTATTATGTAGGTCTACTTCTTTTCAGTATTCAGTGTTTTACTGCTTCTGCTGTTGCACTGATATATTGCAAATTATTCTTCATCACAAATACGGCTATGCGGCCAGAAAAACAACTGGCAGGTAGAATTAAGTGCTGCACGGACACACAAAAACCTGTTGCATATGCTCACGAAACCTGCATAGATGCTGACTCGCTGTCGGAGGGGTTTTATAACCCGCTTCTACTATCCTCTAATCGGTTTGGGATGGCACTTAATGTGGCAGACCCTCCACGTGAGTGTGCAAACAGAGTGGGAGTGGGTAGAGAGTGAGTCGAGGGGCTAGTTTGGAAAAGGCCCTATATGTTTCTGATGAAGTTACCATGCTACTGCTTCCTGCTTCTAACGGTCAGGGATTTATCCCTCCTTGGCTTTTGCCCTGCATACACCCAGACCAGCCTGCTCTGACACTTTCAAGATGACAAGTGCACAAATCCATTTTTAAAGTGCTTCTTGCAAGATGTCAAGTCGTACTGTTGTACTGAAAAGTGCTAATCAAATTCAAGTGATTCAAATTGCAAGTATGTGGCTTGTATTGTATTCAAGTAGCTCTGATTTTACACATTTGTGAATTTTCATTTGGGGTTTAATATTCAGAACACAAGTGTGTGGTTTCTTGTGACATTTGTATACACAAAGTCTGAATTTTATTTGACATGTTCTGACTTCAGAGCTTTAAGCCCAAATTCAAACATGTAAATTCAGATTGTTATTGTGCAAAAATCAGAAAGTCTGCAAGTCTACCTTCATACTATTGTTCCTAATTTTGAAGAAGGGCAAATGAAAACAGCACAACTGATCTGCACAGTTTCTTTATTACAGTGTAGTTTCACCTGGTAGAAAATGTTTTATGGCCAACACACACAAACAACATCTTACCATTCAAAGACTGTGTAAGGTTTTGTGTGCCTACTCAATATCAATATCATCAGCCTCTTGTAGGTTTTTGGTAATATACTTCAACCAGCCACTACCACCTCCAAAAAGGGTTCTTGTGTATGGTGTTCTTGAAAACAATTATAATATATGGTGATTGACTTGTATCATGACATGCTATCAAGGGCACTTTGTTGTACAAGTTGAATTGTAACTGTAAATAAATAAACCAAGATTCACCAAGATGCCACACATTCTTAAATGGACTTACATGAGGGACTTTTCTTTTCAGTAGGGTAGGGCGCCAGCAGGAACTTCCAGGAGTTACCCCACTCAGACAAAAATGTTTTTTCCATTGAACTCATTGAATCGTTTGAAAACATCCATGAATCAACCCATTCAAGTGCCATATTCTCAGCCTCTGTTTTGCCTTTGGCTCCTCTGGTGGGGCCTCTCCTTGTCCGGGGTTGGGTTTTGGCTAGTTCCGCAGCATCTGTCCACCTCTTTGGTGGTGGACTGGATTTTTCTATTCCAGAATATATGTGCTTCTTTGTTTTATTTATTTTGGGCATTATAAGTGAGCTATCTGACTGACTGGATGAGGTTTTACTTATTTGGGGCACAAGTTTACTCTGTGACTTCATGAATTTCCAAGATGTGCCCCACAATTTCTGTGACAGGGCCTCGGAGTTGAGATGAGAATAGAGGTCATCGTTGCACCTTCTCCTTGACCACAGCACTTTATCTTTACGATGGAATACTTTTGGAGTGTCATCCCACTCCAGAGGCTGAGGGCCACAAACCTTCCATGACATTCCCCATTCTGACTGTTTGCCCTGTGGTACATCTGAGAGGGGAACATATTCAGGCACTGGAGGCTGCTTTTCCACTTCAAAGGTTTCCCAACCCTTGTCCCAGAGTGGCTTGTTCTGATGAGGGAGAAGATTCACGAACTTCCAGGTTTTGCCCCAGGATGGAACCTCTTCTGCCTCAAGAAGAGAGGCAAACAAGTGAGAATAACTTTTGTAAGTGAATCTTTTGTGGTGTCTCTGAAGGGTTGCCACTCTCCACGATTCCATCCATTCTGATGGAGGAACTCTCTCCTTAAACACATCAGGGTTGAAAGATCTGCTAAATTGCCCCACTTTTGGCACACGATGGAGGGTTTTCCTGGGCCTGATCTCCATAGATTCTTCAAGCCATTTTTCTTGTGGTGGACTCTCATACCAGTTGATTCCAGAGAACTCCCATGAATCCGACCACTCTATCATAGAGGGTCCGTCATGAAGGGTTTGTCTGCATTGGGTGCTTGAGACCCTCCAGGAGTCCTCCCACCCTGCTGCAAGGGGGCTTCTCCTGCGCTGCTGCTGTCGCTGAGCAGGCAGAGCTGAAGGTTGTGCTGCAGTGGCGCCCTCTACGCGGTGCTGTCCTCTTGTGAACCTCCAAGAGTCATGCCATCCTCTGTTTCCAGTTGGGCCATTGTGAGGAACCTCTTCGTTGTGGTGTTCATGTTCCCTTGCCCCTCTGTCTTGTCTGACATTTTCAGTTGAGGACCAGCCTTGATCCCAAAGACTGCTGTCCTGGTTCAGTGTACCATTTGTGCATTTCCATGCTGTGGCCCACTCAGACGCAGGTGTTTCTCCTTTTTCAGGCTCTCTAAATTGCCTTGATCTATTGGGCCTAGTTCTGACTACCTCAGTTCTGATCTGATGCTTCAAAGACTTGCAGGACTCTTTCCATTCAGGAGAAAAAGTATACTTCTCTTTTGTGCCAATGGAATTCAGCATCTCTGCTTTTATGCCCCTTTTTGGAAGAGAGAATACTTCATATTTGTCCTGTATTTTCCCAATGCCTATCTCCCTCATCCACTGTTCTCTGCCTGTTCTGAGCTCATAACCTAATAAGCTTGAATCTTTCCACTCAGTGGCTGAGGGCTTGCCGAAACTGGGCCGGGACCTTGAGCATTTCCAAGATTCCTTCCAATCTGGCAGACATCTTTTCTTCAAATGGGGTTGGAGGATCATTGGGCCATTCAGTACAGCAGCATCTTGCTTTGCACAATGGTCTTTCTTAGGCTGAGATCTGGGGAGTTTCCAAGCCTCATTCCACTCATAAGAAAGGTCACATTTTAAAAGAAGATTCATACGATTTTGCCGAATTTCCAATCTATCTTTGGGCTTGAGCCTTTTAGGCAATCCGTTATCAGGTTCACTCTCTTCTACCTTAATTCCCTCATCTTTCTTTTCCTTGGGTTCCACTTTCTTTCTGGGTTTCACACTTTCTAGAATGGACATGTTTTTAGCAACCTCCCAAGAATTTCCCCATTCAGCCATGGGGTTATTTCCCTCACAGAACTGGGCACTCCCTAATTTATATTTCTCAGGCCTGCATACCGGTATTATCACGCCATAAACATTGGGGTCTAGTGGTGCACTATCCAATACATCGCCTGATGTTTCTGAAGACTCATCATGTTTCTCAACTGGTTTTGAGATCTTCCAAGCCTCAGCCCATCCAGATACCTTTGATGTTTTTCCAGAGGAGTTTGATACAGAATGGAACTGATGATTGAAATACTTCCAAGATGAGCCCCACTTGCATTCGGATTGTTCTCCGTTGCCCTGTTGATAACTTTCTTCATTCTGGGCCATATCTTCCTCAAAGCACACATCGGAGGGTTTTGTGCTCTGCCAAGATTGACTCCATTCAGATGAGCAGTTCTCCTCATTTCTGCGCTGTGATGCCTCAAGGCACATTAATCGAGCCATCGGCCCAGACATGGGCTCGTTGGTTGCACCCTCCATTTTCTTCCCCCCATATTTTTTATACTTCCAAGATGTCTCCCACTCTGATGACAACTGATTCTCCAAAGATGGCAATGTATCAATAGGCCTATCCGTTTTTTCCCACAAGTTTACCTCCCTCTGCTCACAGTTGGTGCACTCTTGCTCAATCCAAGCTTGGCCATCAAGCTGTGGTTGAAAATTCAAGCATTTCCATGACTTTCCCCACTCAGAACCCTCTGGTTTGTTTGAACCTTCTCCTGGTGCCTTGGAGAACTTCCAAGATGTTGACCATACTGACCCACTAGGCTGGGAGCTTTTCAGCAAGGAGAGCTTGTCACCCTTCTGAAGAGTCTTCAACAGAGGTCGACGACCAAGTGGGAAGCCACTAGGCCCGTTATCGGTTTCTGGTGACCTTGTTTTGCTCACTGAAATTCTAGGTCTTGGTGGTGCACTTTCAGGTACCGGAGGCTTCTTCTCCTGCCTCCTTTGAGACTTGTATTTGTCGCCCATACGGTTCTGCCATTCTCGATTGATCCTGTAGCAAAGACATAACACAAGCAATTTTATTAACATGCTCAAAAAAATTTAAAACAATATAAAAATAAAGCAATTTACAAATCAAAAGAGCGTGATTGGATGTATTTCTCATGTGGAGTATAGAGAGGCTTGGAACTCCTGGCCTCAGAAATGTCAAACTGTTGGCATTTGTAACCCAAAAGGTTTATTGATCAACAAGACTTCCCTCCAAATAGTCAGAAAAGCTAATCATGGGTACAATTAAATACACTGTGACATCATAGGGGTTATCAAGGCAGGTCCCGAAAGGTTTCCTAAGGAGACACAGGTTGATAGGGTAATGTTCTTCTAGAGGACAACCTGTAATGGAAATCAATGTTGATGTAGAACCTGTGAAATTGGAGCAAAGTGTTTCAGTGTCCAGAAGAGCATTGAGAAAATCCCTGCTGGCCCACCAGGAGAATTATAAATGAAGCAGGGGTTCCGGTCTAGTTCCCTTAGTAATGTAAAACTCTAAAAAGCTTTGATCCGAAGAGGATGTAGGAGCAGTTTGGAGTGCTGTAACAATGAAAGAAAGACTGAGAGGTGTAGCATGTGAATGTGATTATGTTTTCTGTGTGTGTGTGTGTGTGTGTGTGTGTGTGTGTGTGTGCGTGTGTGTGTGTGTGTGTGTGTGTGTGTGTGTGTGTGTGTGTGTGTGTGTGGTAGAGGTGGCAAACCTGAAGAATTTTTTTTTTACTTTTTCTGTCAGTTATGTAAGAAAAGGTCAGAGGTCTCTTTCTCTGCTATTCATATGTGCTGTCTAATTTTAGTTTGCAACATATGGTGCCGCAAAATGACATATGCCTGCTTGGGTTCTTTGGGATAATGCAGGTCATCTGATATGTGGGTGAGTGACAAAAACAAACACGGACCAAGCTAGCAGAGCCGACCAAAATAAATGACAAAAAAACTGTCCTAGCTACATTCCATACAGAGGAAAGCCCTTAATTACAAACCAATAATCCTCTTGTTTCTCATATGATACATCAGACCTTCATGTACACTGTTGTCCAAAATAGCTTTTATCTCGTCATTGTTGGCACCTCTGTCTGTTAGTAACACTACACTAGTGCACATTAACTCACACACCCCAGTTATGGATTAATGGATTGCACAAACAAACTCAAATCATTTCTTCAATTATGTAGTACAAGCCCTTTAATGTGTGTTGCGCATTGAGCTTTTTCATGTTTTGTGGTGTGTTGTGTAGGAGGATGTCATTTTCTGGCGTGCCGAGGCAGTATAAAGCAAGATTTCACTTATAAAAAAAAAAGACTCTAACCTAACCTCATCCAATGCTATTGGACCGTTGCAACTAGTGGTAAAGTCCCACTAACATGCATAGCTTCAAAACAGCCCCCCCTGTCTGTGGCTTTTGTAATTGTTCCGCCCAGTTAAAGTATAGCAACAGATTCTTACTTCTCCAGGGCACTTTGCTCCGCCCGCACTCCTTCAAGCTGCTGCTTCTGGACCTGGTCTCTGAACCTGATCTCCCACACGTTCTTTATGAGGTCTGCATTACTGTTTACTGATTCCATCCCGTCTATCTCTGTAGGCAGTTAAAAGATCATTTTAAGCAAGGCGAGTCCGACGGAATGTGTAAAAACAACATGTGAAATGTGTTGGGTTTTGAACAAGTCTGTGAACAATTGATCCATAAGTGGGGGTGTAAGGATACCGGTTTCCCGTGCCAATAACTTCTGTAGTGCCGTAAATATGTATTAATCAACACCTCAACGTTTCATCTGTGAACCTTATTCCTGTTGCCTAGGATTGCAATCCAAAACAAACCATATTCAAGACATGTTTTTTTCCCATAAAACTGCCTGCTCATCTTGTTGTGTATTGTTTTTCTTTTGCCAGGGAGAGAGACAGCAAACGCCATACAACATGTTATATAAAACACCAAAGCAAATGAAGCAACTCCATCTGCCTGCCAAAGTATGCATAGCCATGCTTAGAGGAGGAAAGACAATTCCTGATTTAAAAAGGACAATATTTGACATGCATGTGTTTTAAAATACTGTTCACTTTTTCATTCAATGTAATCCTTCAAGAGCACACAATCATCGTGTAACTGAAAATATTCAAAGGAGAAAGAAGCCCAACGGTGCACCCTTCAGTCAACCACTATCACTTCAATACTTCTTAAATATAATATTACTACTACCTCATTCACTTAATTTCACTTATTACCACGACTAATACTCCTGCACTTTACATTTACTTATACTTACGTATACTACATCTACACTTCTTACTTCAATTGCTGCTACTCCTCTCCCAATACTGTTCATATTACATATCTATTTCTTACTGTACATATCTTATTTATTCATTTATTTGACTTTACATATACGTACTCAGCACTTTTACTGCTATTTTGCACTTCTGGATGCTAAACTGCATTTCATTGTCTCAGTACTTGTACTCTGTGCAATGACAATGAAGTTGAATCTAATCTAATCTAATCTAATCTAATATGTCTGAAGAACATTTTAAAAATAGTTTCTTTAAATTACTAATTTTTTTCCCCATGGGACAACATTGATTTTGCATTTTAGCATTTAAGTTAAAGCATTTAAGTCAAAGCATCTAAGTCAAACACAATTAAGAAAACTCACCAGAGTCCAGAGTCACAGCTCTTGGGGCAAACTTAAAGATAGCCTGTTCACACAGGCAGGCAGGAGCAACTCCTATATATCGCAATGTGTCAACTGTAATTAACTGGGCCCATGTGACCAGGATGCTTCAGTCATTGCTATTTCTAGACCCTAAGAGTGACATGATTCCCTCCCTCCCTCTCGTCTTACTGTGGTACATACAACAGACATACTTCATACTACAGACATAGTCTTCAGCTGCCTATTCTCAGGATATGGAGACAAATCTGCTGGCATAAAGAGCCTTATGTTGCAACAGGGACTCGCTCTGTACCACGCTGATAGGGAAAGACAGTTGGACAAAACAGTAGTGAATATATACAGTATATATATAGTATATATATATATATATATATATATATATATAAAGGCTATAATCCGCCTGTCTCCTACAAAGCCTGGTGCCACAATAGGCAGCATGTCATATGTTGAGGTGACACACCCATTTGACCCACCTCTCATTCACAATTGTTTTGCCAGACACGGTTGAGGCGTTTCAAGAACACCTAATGGGGTGTTTTACATGTTTTTGAAGAAATGGGCTTGAGTTACCAAGTGGATGATGGATATGTTGCTCCGCATGAAAATGAACTTGCTTGAGGACAAGGCCAATTCCCTTTGGCTGTGATTTCTGAGAAAAAGTTTAGGTCATCTGGATATCCCCATCTTCCTGACAACATCAGGTTGGACTGCTTTCGGCAGCCCCATCTTTGAAGTCATTTTTACATAGTACAACTATATTTTCCAGCATGTATGTTACAGGTATCAGTAAGACTTTTTAATATAAAATGTCCATGTTCTATTACAACCTCGGAAGAATTACTCATGTCTACCGTCAGTTAAGACTGCCAACCTCCTAAGGAAGTGATATAGCTGAGGGGTGACCCATATTTATTCTGATCGCAGGAATAGGATCAACTGCACAGCTTCTCAATGCTAAATGTAAGTAAGTGAGAAGCCTGTTAAGAATGAAAAATCTACACGACAACCTATGCAGCTACATCTAAGGAGTGAATTTAGCCGTGGTATATAAATAGTCTAGCACTGTTCGTCCCTTTACGGTACAGACGGCATGGACCACATGTTATGTAGAGTGCAGAGTGACCACCATGCCCATTAACACAGGATATCATATGAACTACTTTTATATAAGCCATGGCATTTCTATTTTTAGTTTATTGTAAGGGGGAACACACGTCGCATAGCATATCTCAAGGTGCAAGGTACATTTATTTGACTGCTAGAATTGGATTAAGAGTTATCTTTGTTGAGGTGTCTCATCTTTCCTCCCTCATTCAGGGTTTTGGCTGAATGTCACAGCAGCAAGAAACCACATCACACCCTGTCTCAGATGTGATGCATTCACCTGTCAGGAATGATGATAACCTACAGTGTTTGTATACCTGCTGCTAATGGAAAGAGTCACAGAAACATCATTGTAATGTGCATCTCTGGTTCAATTAGCATGCGGGTACTGCAGCTCCCATCTATTTGCATTAGGATTCAATAGTGGCCTTGCAAGTGCTGTGTAACCCCAGACAGACATCAAACAGATAAGTCAGCAAGAGTAAGAACTGTGACACCACATAGTCCCAGAGCACTGCTGTATAGAAAGGATGACTTCATGTGAACGGAATTGGATTTTATGTATTTTCCAGCGACAACCTTGGTATATTTAAAAAGTGCTTAAAAACCTCACCTTTTCAACTATGATCTGTCTAATTAGTTTATTTGCTTGAGGCCTACTCTATTGTCATAGTTTTGGTATTTGTTATTGTTATTATTAATTGCTGTTTTGTAAGTCACTTTGGACAAAAAATCTATTATATAAATGATATTGTATAAATACTATAACCATAACCATGTATTTTTAATGTCCACACTGAACTATGCACACCCTTGTTTCAACTATTTGAGTAATACCTGCTAGAAATAGTAGTATCATAGGTCATCTCCCAAGTTCCTTCCCAAGTGCCTATTCAATATTTTAACTTCACTGGGATTGCTGTGACTAGCAGTACCTGGTCATTGACTACAGATATATGTAGATATAAAGATATTTATGATATATATATAATTATATTCACACAGGTACCTTAGAATACGTTTGAGTCACTTGTCTTTCAACTGACTGTATTTTAATTAGGATTAGCACTCAGTTTTGACAGCAGTGGGTCATTGTGAAGCCCACTGGTCTGTGGTCTGTTTGAAGCTGATGACAACTTGATTTTTTTAACCTTTCAGTGAACTAAGGAGGATCATGGCTGAGGGGGAGAGACAGCTCATTAGGAATAGAACTGTCAACCTTTGAATGTCTGATAAAGATTCATACGTCAATTTTGTCAGTTTCTTTTCCCCTGAAAATGAATCCAATTGTTAATCAGGTCTGTCAGTGGTCTACCCACAGAGAGCGGAACACTGCGATCCTGCTAGCTGGGACAAATACCAGCCAGCAAAGTCAATGACAGAAGTCCAACTGAAGGTTAACAAAGCATAAATCTCTGACATTCCATTTCAAGTCATTGATATTTAGTATTAATATTTAAGTGTTTTACCTCTATTATAGTATTATATATATACACACATATACTGTATGTATGTGTGTGCGTGTGCACAAACAAAATCACTGAGGAAGTCCTTGAATTACTATTGAACATTGAATTACACACTACAATGAACAGGACTACTTAGACCATTAGGAACTGCAAAAGCATTAGTTGATAGTGACTTATGTGCACTATGTGGGTTATGAATACATTAATACAATGTGTGGTGTGATCAAAAAAAAAATAGGGATTAGCGAAATGATAGTGTGAATATCACAGGATCAGCTGGTGTAAGTTGTCGACATTTGATTGCCCTTTGGGTCACGGTAGATCTTCGCCTTGGCTTCTGCAGCCTACAACATAAATATTCCTCTCAATTTTCATTCACCCCTCGCCTCTGCCAGCAGGGAAGGTTGCGATTCTGCTTTCACCTTTTTCCAGCAGATAAGAGATGCATAGTGCATTCCCGGCAGCAACATACATAATCACTGTCTCCCACTTACGCATAACTTCATCTGTCGCTGCACAGGGACACCAGAATGCCAGTCTGATGACATGGAGAAAAAAAGCACGCTTGTCACGGTGTGTCCACTGTCGTGCCAATGCTTTGCATTCAGCTCTATCACACAGGCACCACATTTGGTAACACAAGCTGCCATCTGACACCCAATGTGGCATGACCTATTCCCTCTCACATGGACTAAACATAACACTGTGTAAGTGTAAGGTTTCACTGACTGAACTGAAAGGTTTAAAGTCCATTCTAAAAAAACAGATAGCATTTCCCTGGCTGAGAAACTGTTAATTTGTCTCGTCGTGCGCTGGCATGTGGCATATCGTCGTTGTAACACTTGGAGCACCATTATAGTGTGAATTAGCCTCCCTCCAATCCGCATTGGTGTGTTTAGAAAAAAAACGCCTAGCCTAACAGCAAGACCATTAACTATCCCCTGTGACCTGGAAGCAGTCCAACAGGGTGCGGAGTGACAAACACTGAGCAGTTTCCTGAGAACTGCTGGCTGCGCTTCAACAGCTTGGCTTACTCCGATGCGTGCAGTAAGCACATAGGCAGAATCCATATGGGAAAAGAGGCCATACTGATTAATAAAAGTCTGTGTGGGAGGGTTGCAGTGCAAATGTGTGGTGATGGAGTATTTGTGTATTTGTGTGTGTCTGTCTGTGTGTGTGTGTGTGTGTGTGTGTGTGTGTGTGTGTGTGTGTGTGTGCGTGTGCGTGAGCGCATGAATGACTGTACGTCTGTATGGTCTTTAGCAAGTGAGGAAATGACTCCGAAACAAAAGGAATCAACAGTTGTGTCTACATGGACTTGTAAAGTTTGAGACAACACAACCATCCAAGAACAGCTGCTACTGCAGGTTGTGCATAAACATACAAGGGCATTTATCCGTCCCTCCATGCCAGTATGCTACCCTAGTAAAACCACCCAGCTAGAATGTGTGGATTAATTGAGCACCAGCAGGTGTTGCTTATGAGCCGCAATAAAACCAAGCAACCAATAGGAGGTGCTGTAGATGATGTAAATCAAGTTTACTGAGTGAGAGGCCACATGCAGACATTAGGCAGATAAAAGTCCAGAGGTTTCTTATTTCCTCCTCATATCGAAATGAGATTTTATAGGGTTTACTTTGATTACGGCGCATGCATAAAATCTGTTTTAATGAAGAGCTTTACAAGGTGGTGAGCCTGACAAATTATTGTGCATATAAAAGTAGTTGTTCTGTCAGTGAATATAGCGTCTTTATAGATATAATATTCTAACATGCAGTTCACACCTCCACTGTTTATTAGCACTTTGCTGGATGGCCTCAGGACCTCACAGGCTTCCAGATCATTCCTTGCTTTGCATGACAACCCTCCTTGGGTGGATCGTCTCAGTCAGTACTCCCTGCTCTCCCCGTTGAGCGAATGGTGATTTCTCATGGTTGTTTCCTTTGAAGGCGTTCACAGGCCAGCCAAGTCCACTTTTGTTTTGTTATTTCCACCGCTTTCCTGAACCCCCAATCGCCCCCCTTCCCTGCGAATCAGCACATCCAATTCCCCTCATCCCCCCTCTGTCACTCTAATTATCGCACATGCACCCCTGACGGAAAACATGACAGGCTGTCAGCTTCTGCACACTGAGTTGCACCTGGGCACAGAACCGGGTAAATCAACTTTTGACTTCCCTCTATTTCTGTCACACTGTCAGCGCCCCTGAGGCCGCTAAGAGAAAGGCAGACACTCTGGAAAGATCCCTGACCTTGGCAGCTCAATAGGTCCCTTTTCTGCTTCATGGTCACTTTAGTGTCTAATTCTACCGACTTCGATTCATCATTTGAGTGGCCTAATTTTCTCCCCGGTAATTAAAGCTCACTGGGCGCACAACTCCGTCTTCAGAGAGAATTCAATACCCAATCTCCCCTCTTAAAAATGACTGGAGGAATCGTTGGGGGAAAAAATGATCACATTTTGTCTTTTCCACTACACTTGCTGTGATGATCATTTGGCCACAAAATAGTTCTTTATTGGGCCTCCCCTCACTGTTAGAAATCACACACATAAATATCTCTGTTTGACTCCAGAGAGAGAATGATAGATGAGGTTATTTACTTGACAATGACACCAAGGTCAGCCATTTTGTGTTCAGGGGGCAAGCCGGGCCTCTGTGTCTCTTGAGCAGGTCATCTTAGATGAGGCTTGACTCGTCTGTCTCGCTGTCCGGCGGGTGATTTAAGACCGCTCTCAGCCAAGCACACCAGACATAATTTCTGTCACTGCCCCTGACTTCATGAGGTCACCCTTCACACTGCGCCCATGTGACCCCCTGATATTAACTCCAACTTTATTTAGTAACGAACAGGCAGAGGGTGCTCATCTAATGAGGGTGGGTGGGGGTGGGGGGGGGGGGGGGGGGGGGGGGGTTGAGGGGGTTTGCTGTGGGGCAGGAAGAGAGCTGTCTGACTGTCTGGCTCTATAGGGGTGTGACTTCACCTTTAGTTGGGGGGTCTCACATATTCTCACATAGTGCTACAGCCATCACCTTTAATTGCAGTATATTTCTGGAGACACAATTCACAATTCATTCAGCAGATAACTGACCACAGCATGAAATACACACACACATATACGTATATATATCATATTATATATATATATTGTATGTACCTACCTAAAAAAATTAGTAGGTAGGTAGTCCGCTAGTTTTAGACCAAAACTCCATAGTGCTTCTTTAATTTTCATCTATTGACTGCATTCCTATGTTTGCTAAATGTTTGTCGGCAAGGACAGTTACAGTTTTACAAGGAAATATTCACCCAACTGTTTTATTTTCAGTATCCATTCGCACATCCTGTTGAGGGACGAGTGATAGGCCTTAGATAAGGTTTGAATAAGAGTTTACTGATGAGCTTCTTTATAGCAGAATAGGCAAACGTCCTTCCATTTAAAACACACATGTGCACAACATACTACTTCTTCAGACTACTGAATGACACTATGCATCAACTGGCAATAGCCAGTAACAGAACATATGTAAGTGGTCTACATACTTCCCTCTTTACTAAGGCTAGAGTCATTACATGGCAATCAGACACATCTGATGGGTTAGAAGGGCCATGTGAGTGAAATACTCGAAGGTCTTTTACATTTTCATTTCACAAGCAAATGCCAAGAACTGGCCAGATTGAACATCTCAGTTTAATACCACTCCTTTGCTTTTATAAAGAGATCACCTGTCAGAAGGCAGATGATGTGAGTGTACATACGAGCAGAGGAGGGCAGTGCTGCTTTATTTAATTACAGGCTATATTATCCTTTAAAAGATTTAAATTCATCTTTTGAAAAAACTCACTTTTAAAAATACCGTTTCCCTTTCAGTTAATGTTTGAGATGACTACTGTACATTGGACATGTGTTTTCATATGGACCCAATCCATGCAACAATGAATGTAAACTAGCCTTGAAAATGGAAATATGTTGCCACAGATAAGCTATTGGTTTTATATTTTATATATAAATATATTTTTAACTATTTAATGTGTCTGATGTTTAAATCAAGAACAAAAGTGCTTCACACTGGCACAAACCTGACTCGTGTGCTGCTCTTGCAGGTGCAGTGAGAAGTAGAAGTGAGAAGAAGAACAAAATAACAAAGCTTTTAGATAGCTCCCAGTAATTCTCAACATTCCATGCCCCTGGTATCTATTTCTTTCTTTCTTTTTTACATTGTCTTATAGGCTACCCTCTGTGGAATGGGCCTATAAACAAACATTGCTATCAGACCTGAAACTAGGACCCAAGTGCATTGCAAGCACAGATCTGAACATGTTTTTTTTTAAATGTACATAATAATAATTATGCAATTTAGTTCAAGAGGTATTATAGCAATTCAACTTCTTCTTAAGCTTTAAGTTTTAAAGTTGCTTGCAAAGCCTGAAGAGAAGCTAGCATTCCTACAATAACATCTGGACAACCACCGCAAATGGTTACCTCATGCATGACTATGGACAGGAGGGGCTGGGCCTCATGGTGTTAATTGTCCGTTAGGGGTGTGAGTTGGGTAGGGCCATCTCCAGGTCTGAGGATTTATCATGATGTTGTTCTCCAGGGACAGAGATAAGAACGTTGGATGCGGAGCAGGATTGCGTTTCGTTTGCTAGGAGGTTACTGGGTTACTAGCTTAATTTCTCAGAACTGTGTGAAGAACAGAAACAGAATGAGTCGTTTCTTTATGTAAGTATATTAATGTTCTTAGATTAACATGTATAAGACGCTCTGATATTCGACTGCTTCTTAATAATGTAACGTTATTTTACTTTTTCAGGTTGTTACTGTCCGTCATCTGCTCTGCTTGTATTGCTGTTGGATCAGGTAGGCCATGCTTTCAAACCGACCCATAGTCAAGTAGGTTGTTCTTTATTATCCTACAGCCTAGCATCAAAATTAACCTTTTCGTTTTGTGATTATTTCTTAACAGCGTGTGAAGGGGTGGATTGTGTGAAAGCTAAACTCTCGGAGAAGCCAACTCAAAATGCCGGGTACCTGAATCAGTTCAACGAGATGAATTCACCCACCGACAACCGAAAACGTAGCGACGCCGGATCCGTCTTACCTTTCATCGGCCTCACAGGAAGTATGTATTGGGTCATTTGATCGTATGAAGGGGCAAGAAACCGCATAGTACACCACCCGAGCTGGAGGCCAGCTCTAGCCTATACATACACCTACATACTACAAAACATACGTTAATTCTAAAGTTATCTTGTCCAGTAATAGAAGTTATGGGGTTGTATTGTTAAATTGATTGCATTCACGTGACTTGACAAGGCCAGGCCCGTTCTGGTTACTGTCACAGACGTCACAGGCCATTATTTTCTGTATATCAGCATCATGATGGAGAACTGACTGTTTTGTGATCATGTCTTTTTGCAGGCGCTAAACAGAGTCGAGACTGCTGCAAAAATGGTGGGAGATGCATACTAGGAAGTTTTTGCGCCTGCCCTAAACACTTTAGTGGTCGGAGCTGTGAATACGATGAACGCGTGAGGTAGGCACTGGCTTTGTTGACAGGACTATAAAGTGATAATTCGGTTATCTGTGGTAGTCTCTTGTTTTTTCGTAGGTTTGTAATATATGGGACATATTTGCTCGTGTGCGCAGGTACTGTGGCGTTATCCCTCATGGAGAGTGGGTTCAGAAGGGCTGCTCCTACTGTCGCTGTGGATATGGAGTTCTCCATTGCTTCCCCCAAGTGTTCCACAACGACTGTGGTATGTATACGTTTGTATACTGTCTTTTCTGCACCACACACTTGGGAGTTTGACGTTATAAAGCTAAATGTAGGCTTCCATGTTTGTTCAGTTACTCTATGGACAACATCATGTTAAGTCTAAAATTCTCTTTCAATTTATTTAAAGTAGTCTCTGCATTCCCAGGTTAAGTTTTTTTCTTTTTTTCTTTGAGAAACACAGAGGTGTTGCCAGTCTGGCTGTGAAAAGACCATGAAGGGAACATTCACAGCAGAGTAGTTCATAGAATAGGGAGCCTTGTATCATCACAGGATATCTCTTTTACCTCAGGAAGCCCACAAAAGATTATTCATCTGCAGGGTGTTCGGGTTGGAGTATGTGTTAATGGCTCCTGTGCCCCTTATTCACATGTACCCCTTCCTTCATTCATTCATGCAAAACTCTGCCTCTTTTCTCTTCTCCCTTTTGCTTGCAGATGACTCCCAGGAAGTCTTGGGGTTTCATTCAAATGCCCCCAGCCAATTTCAAACCAAGTTCCTCTGGTGCGTGGCTCCTCTGATTTTGCATCTTCTCTTTTGGTGAGAAAGGCCTATAGCTGCTCATCCTGAAGACCGTTTTGTGTCTTTTTTGTGACATAAAAAACCCACCTTTGAAAGACTGTGAAGGAAAATCTCAAAAGAGGCTTTAAGATGTTAAAAAGCAGTGAAATAAAATTTGAGATTACATTTGCTTTCAGTGGAAGCTCATGCTGTGAAAATTGAAAGTGCAATTTTTATGAAAGACAGGGGAGCTGTACATAAGATTTTTATTGGATTTTTAATATGAACTTGGTTGTCTAGGTTTCCAAATGGACTTAATACTGCTATCATGCATATGATCGCTCTTAGTGTTTGTAAACCTAAAATGTGTGTGTGTGTGCTGGGAAATGTTTGCTTCAATGCTGTATATGTATGTATATTATCTCATTTACTTGAATCTACCTTTAACTTGCCAAAGCTACATTTTTGTCTGAGTTATCTTCTCTTTATTTGTGCCTGAAATGTTTGTTTACTGTTGGTATCTGTTGGGTTGATAAAGCTTGGGTGACCGATCATTGCTGAGGTCTATGCCATTTTCCCCTTATCTAAAATAAACAGATACTTTGGCCAATTAATCACAGTGGCTGATGTTTCTAGATGTAGAGCATGGAATGGGCTGATTTGGCTCTGTTATCTTAACTGAACCCAGTGTTTTATTTTTGTGTGTGCCGAAAGTAAAATCTAATTGACCAGCAATTTAATGTTGTGTTTCTCTGTCTCTTGAACAAATGTGTGTTTTCATGAGAGATAATGGCTATGGTGTGAAAGCCTTTAAATATGTGCCTCATCTAAAGGCCACACAGACTACAATAGATGGTAATGGTATCAGATATGTGGATACATTCAAAACATCATGTTGCAGACATAACACGTGATATTTTGAAAGCAAAGCTTTGATTTTATGTCCATTGCCGTATCAGTTGTGAAGCATCAGCAGTAGTCGCAATAGATAGCGATTAGGAGCCAACATGTTTTAAAGTAAAAAATCTTTGCATTGACACTAAACAGTGGGATATGAGATTATTTGGAAGAATGTTGTGGCTTCCTGCTCCTTGTCATTTTGGTCATGACTTCAACTATTTGGTTTTCAAATGAAACATTTCGGTGGGGACAGAACTCACCCGGCTGGTAGAAACTGGATCAAAACACACGGCTGGTTTCTGTTTTTTTGTGGATTGGCCGATACCCTCTCAAAGGACAGTGCTATTCCTGCATCCTGAGCTATTAACACATCAAAGTTATGATCTCCAAGAGTGCTAAACCTGTCCACATATTATGCATTTGTGGTAACAAGATGTTTTTCTCTCTCAGGCAATCTGTCTTACTTTTGGTTTCAGACTAATGGACTCTCTGGGTAACTGAATTTCTAATAAGAAGAATGTTGATTTTATTTAGCTGAGGTTTACCAGGCTTAATAGATATCTTGAACTTTTGTGATGGGTAACAACCAACATTGCACAATGAACTTGCATTGCACAATGTGTTTCTTTTCTTTTCTTGAATGTAATGGGGAAGACCGGATAGTTAGGTCTCCTCATTCACCTCAAAGGGGATTAAAAGGTAAGGCAGTGAGTAGCTGCCCAGCTGGTCTGTCCTGAAAGGCCCTTACCCAGCATGTGCTCTTTGCCTCAGATGTCCCCCCTACATGTCCATATCCCCTCTCCATTTCCTGCATCCCACTGGCGCATCATAGGGGAATCAATGGTATCACTTCTGATGCTCAGGCCTTTGGAAAGTCTTTGTAGAGAATGCGGGGCATCTTGCCTTTATCTGGAAATGCTTTGGGAAATGGGTCCACGTTAGGGAGGATTACACAGAATCAGTTTGTCGATCGAAAGCTGTGGGGGGAGGCTAATGCTTATATGCTAAATGCTATGGTCTGACATTGTGTAGCTTTTTTTTGTGTTCTCTTAAAAGATTGTTGGTGGTCCTTTTGGGGGGTTTGTTGAATAATCCTGTTTGGGAATCTTTAATTTCAGCTTTTGAGGTTCTGTAATGTTCATTTAATGTGCCTAGAAAGCCAGCACAACATGCTGTATTGGAGAACACAGGCTATCATCATATTATGATTTCACAGGTTACTTGCTTACCACTCTGAGCACTGAAAATGACTTAAAACCTGAAAAAGCGGAACTGAAACTATGTATCTTATATGAAACAGGAAACATGCTAGTGTTGAAGGGTTATGTGGTTTGCCTCACTTAAAACAGTTACTGGAGGTTTCTGCTATCTGAGCAGCTGGGGTAACCAACCAATCAGAATCACCAAAAATACTTTCTCTGATCTCCACATACAATAGTCAAACTGCTGTTCCAAAATATACAATTTAGTTCCTGTTCCTTTAGTGCCTGAGAAGAAATATGAAAATGTTTCTTTATTTAAATGTAATGAACATTTTTGTATGTATGTATGTCATAGATCAATAACTCTCATACACCACAATTAAAATTGACTCAAATTTACACCAGTGTTTTCCTCCCACCTGCATTCTCTTCACCTCTAGCTGCCTCTCTATTTCTCCCCTCTTTTCTCCCTACCTCCCTCTGTTTCTCTGTCACTCTCCCTTTCTCTTTTCTCCCAGGGATTGGAGTGGGCCTTTGTGTTTTGTGTTGTGCTGCTTTCGTTCGTGTGGCAGTAGCAAATGCCTCTCTTGCGTGGCAGTAAACAGGGCTTGGAAGGGTAAACAGGAGGAAAGCCATCAGGGGCTTGTCAGCAGGCCCTGTGCTGGGACTGAAGACAGGCAGAGGACCCCACTAATGTGGGTGGGGGTGGTGGGGGGTTGGAGAGTGGGGAGGATGGCTGAGGGTGGGGGAAGGGGGGTGGTGAGTAGGGAGGATGGCTAAGCGTGGGGGTTTAACAAGAGAGTGCTGTCTGACTTAAACTCACACAACAGACAATGCAATATATCATGGTGGCGGGAGCTTGTATTTACCCTTAACAAGGCAGAGGGGGCTGGGAGACAGCAGTTGCATTGGTTGAGGAGTTAGAGACCGAGTCAGCTGGAGCTTTGCAGAAATGAACGACCACTGCAACAAATATGGGCAGTGTAACGCACATATGAGCCAAACCTATTTCGGTGTATCTCTGCTATCTCTGTTTTTTCCCCCCGCTGTCCTGCCTTTGCTCTTTGCCTTATGAGGATGCGGGACTTATCTTGGGGAGCTATCTTCACAGAGCTCTGCTTATGTGCTTCCCAGGGCCATCTGGTTTCCACACAGCTGGGCAAACCTTTGAGGAGCGCCACGTATAAAAGGGTGATAAGGGCCCCAACTCCCAACTCCTCCGAACCAGATATCCAGTTTTTATCTGGCAGGCTCAGGGTCCTCCTACCCCCGTCAAAAAAACAGGAGCCTAGAGTTCCTAAGCCCCCCAAATAACGCTAGCCTACTAAGACCAAACTACTCCCCATGCAGAGAGAGGATGTTTGTTTGATACAACACCAGCCAGTATTTTTAATGCATGTTTTACATACAGTGTACACACTCTCTCTCTCTCGCTCTCTCTCTCTCTCTCTCACACACACACACACAAACACACACACACACACACACACATAGACACACACACACACACACACACACACATAGACACACACAGAAATCCAGAGACTGAGAGAAGACTCCAAAGATATACATATTTCTTTGTAGAATCATAAATAAGAAAATAAAAGGCGAGGTCTCAGACCAAGAGAGCAAGAACAAGTAGAATAAAACTGGCAGAGTGAGCAGAGGAAGAGAGAGAAGGATAGTGAGAAGGACTGAGAAGAGGAGAGGAGAGGAAAGGAGGGAAAGTGTGTTTATGTGTGGTGTGGTGCGGAGGAAGGTAGGAGGTGATCACTCCAGCGAGGAGAGGAGCACTGTGATTCCGTGATTGATGACTCTTCCTTGAGATTGCTCAGCTTGAACGTTCCGGAACTCTCTGCATCACAGGGTACAGGACCCATCCCCTCCCTCACACCGCAAGTCCACCAGCTAGTGACCACCTCCGTTTAATGCACTCATATAGGGACTGAGACATAAAACATGTCTCACTGTATTTACCCAGGGCCTTGGAGTACACATCAACAAAGCATTCAAATATGGCCAGGGAAATAAACACAACTCTGTTTTGGTTAGTGTATTGGGCATCATGTTAGGTCATTGTCTTGGGTGTTAAAATTGTCATTGACACTGAAATTGTTTTTGCTTGTCAATGTCAACAGTGTTGTAATACTATAAGACTAATTGCATCAATGATGAGTCCATAATGGGCTCATTCATTTAAAAAATGGCCTCCAAGCCTGATGGCATTCGAGCCCTTTAATAGAGTGGTCAGACTCTTTGTGCTTTTAAGACATACAGTTTACTCAGACAGACCACACTCTAATTCAATCCAAGGACAAAATAACACTGTAAAGATTTTCCACCAATAGCCCTGTAAGATTCTGGCCTTGTATACATGCACACATTTCAACCTTCACATGCTCCATTCCTTACCACAGGTTATATACATACCTGCCATCACAGACACATTACTTGAAAGTAATAATTGAAATAAATGTATCATGCCATTGGTGTATCTAAAAGGTTATCAGCGCCATTAGAAATTCACACATTTTTTACTTTTCTAAAGACAATGTATTCATTACAGAGAAAAACACAAATGAGACTGCCTATAAAGCTTTACACGCAGTAATTAGCCGCATTCTGAGCATGTTCTCATTTACTAAGCATCACCACAACAAATTATTCGAGACTGACTGTACGCGGTTTAAAATACTTTAGTGGCATTGGTATTCTCTGCTAATGCATCTTCACTTACTGTCAAGAGACTTATGCACATAGGCAAGGAGCCTTGGCTCCAGCAACATCAGACAATAAAGAGCGATGGCAGATTGATATGCCAAGTTTAGTCTAATATTTTTCATTGTCAACTCCATGTTAACTCGCTGTTGATGTGCTGGCTTGTTATTCTTTGTCTTTTTGAGGACAAATCTCTTTTGGCGTAAACTTTAGCTTGAGGTCTTTGAGTAAATATCCACAGATGTAGGGTGTGCGTACTGTAAACAGGGCATGAAAATAGGAAAGAGGGCAGACGATCGCTTCATCATGTCCGGTGCTTGTCTATAAATGGCAGTAATCGTTCATGCCAATGAAAGATGTGGGCGAGTGGTTGCGGCTTTACCCCGGGTGATGTATGGTGCTTTAGTGAGTGGGGGAGTGTGTGCACTGTGGAACCAGATGGATTTTTTTAACACCCTGCCTGCACTGCAGCCGATATCCACGTCTCTCTCTGAGCAGAGCGGAGCGCCGACGCTCTAACACTGCCACCTACTGGCGAACACACGCTTCAGGGGGTGAATCGATAGGTGGTGGTGGTGGTTCTGACAGCTAAAAGGACTGTGAGTGAGTGCTGATAAATAAGTGCTTCAACTACCTGGCTCCTCACAGGAATTATAACTACAAAGACCTAGACCCGCTGCCATGGAAGAGGAGAGCTGCTGAACTGCTGTGTTCAAATGAATTGTTGTGTTATGACAGATTTTTTCTTGTTCTTTCCTTGTCCCTTCTTTTTGAACTGACATGGTATACTTTCAAAGACCACATTGATATTGTTAATAGACGGATCAACAGTTCATCAGGAAACAAAATAACGAGTGGAAATGGATGTCCTGTTTGGGTTATATTTGCAAAAATATATTTAATTATAATTTGGATCAGTGAGGGCTGACATTTTTATATACAGAATTTGTCAAGACACCAGTTAGGAGCACCAAATGCCCAAACGCTCTGCTGCATTCATGTTTTCTGAGAGTCTGTCTCTTCTCCAGATTGGAGAAGAAATCCGCACATCTCTTTGTTTGGATTTTCTGAAGTGGGGAGAGATGGCAGAAGACTGGCACCTCTTTATGTTCAGAACACTTTATAGTTCATCAAAGCGCCGCCTGTCCTCCGGGCCGTCACAGTGATGACAGCAAAATGGTGGGACGAACAGGAAAATCGAGACAGCTTTTTAGTCGATGGCACAAAATAACCCTGCTCTAAAGGGCTTGTGTGTGCCTGTGCCTTTGTGTGTGTGTGTGTGTGTGTGTGTGTGTGTGTGTGTGTGTGTGTGTGTGTGTGTGTGTGTGTGTGTGTGTGTGTGTGTGTGTGTGTGTGTGTGTGCACTGTAGAGTGCGTGACACTGAGTGACACTGATCCAGATCAAGGCTCTATATGTGGGTGTTGGCGCTGTGTGTATTCGGAAGTCTGTGTGTATGAGAGGGGGGAGAGAGAAGAGAGAGAGAGGGTGAGAGAGAAGAGAGAGAGGGGGGAGAGAGAGAGAGGGGAAGAGAGAAGGTGAGAGAGAGAGTGAGAGAGAGAGAGAAAGAGAGAGAGAGAGGAAGAAAAGGTAAGAGAGAGAGAGTGGTTGACAGTGATCCTAGATTTGTTTTCCTCTTTGGAGGATAGGATATTCTCAACATCACTGAGAAAAATACAGACCCGATTAAATCATTCCGGGCCAGACACCCGGCTATTCATAACCTGAGTACGGGATCACGCTTGCCTGAGTGCAGCTGTACCACACACACACACACACACACACACCGTCTGCCCCTGCTCTGTTCTTTGACATGATAAACACAACCAAGAAAAAGCTGCAGCCAGCAAGTGGATCGGCGGAGCGATGTCTCCACTGTTCACGGTTCATCAGCACGATAAAAGCAGGGCCCTGTGAAAGCTGTCTGGATGCTAATGCAGTACAACATCAGGGGCACAGGTGCCAGGGCTGGCCTCCTCAGGAGCGTCTGGCTGCCACTGAGCTGAGGGGGTTGGAGAGGGAGTGGGGGCAAAGGGGGCAGGGGGCCAGGGGGCAGGGGGCCAGGGGGACATAAAGACCAGAAAAAAACTGAAAAGTAGAAAGTGAAAGAAATTTAAAGGAAAGAGGAAGAAATGAAAGAAATGTAAAGGAAAGAGGAAGCAAGAAAAGTACAGAGAAAGAAAGAAATGAAAAGGAAGAGAGAAAAAGAAAGAAACAGAGTGGAGATAAAGAGGGAGGAGAGAGAATGAGAGAAAGAGCAAAAAAACAGAGAGACTGAAGAAAGACAGCAAGGTTAGCTGAGAAATGGCCACAGTGAGAGAGGGCCAGAGCTCAAGGTCTCCCCCTGGTGTCCAGTCAGAGTAACATAGCCAGTGGGTGTGGAGCCACAGCAGAATGCAGAATCTCTGGGCACCTTTCTTTTTACCCTTTTCAAAGCGTGGAGAGGGTTATGGACAAACTCTATGATAACAAGGTGAGTGACTAAAAACATCATCTTTAGAGTGTGACAAAACAAAGGCTCTCTCCTAATGCCAGTAGAGACGAAGATCTCAGACACATATACAACAGCCTAGTTCACAGCAGTGTTACAGCCAGCACTAAAAGCCCTTACTATGATTAGTTCTGTGCTGTGTTTGCAATAAGTGTCAAGAAACCTTCAAGCTACAGTTTCCTTCCCTATCAGTATTTTTAACAAAGTTTCACCTTCTCTCGCAACCTCACTCTCGCACTCTCTCGTCCATTTCTATGCATGGTCTCTCTCATTATACACACAAGTATACACACAAACACACAGGACCCCCACACACACAGAGAGACATGAAAACACACACCCCTCCCCCCCACACACACACAAACACACATACATCAACTAACAGTTAAACTCACACTCTGTCCATCTCTATACATGCTCTCTCTCATTATACACACAGGTATACACACAAACACACAGGGACACACACACACACTCATACACACAGAGAGACATAAACACACACACACACACACACACACACACACACACACACACACACACACACACACACAAACACACAGGACCTGCACACACACACACACACACACACACACACACACACACACACACACACACACAGAGGAGAGAGAGAGAGAGAGATAAACACACACACACACAGAGAGAGAGAGAGAGAGATACACACACACACACACACGCACAGAGAGGGAGAGAGAGAGAGAGAGATAAACACACACACACACACACACAAACACACAGGACCCGCACACACATACACAGAGAGAGAGAGAGAGAGAGAGAGAGATACACAGAGAGAGAGAGAGAGCGAGAGAGAGAGAGAGAGAGAGAGAGAGAGAGAGAGAGAGAGAGATAGATACACACACACAGACACACATTATAATCAGTGAGCCAGAGAGGGGGTGAATGGGGTGGAGAGTAGATGGGACCCAAACAATGGGCCATCAGTGCTGCCTGATTAAAACTATCAGTCCTAACTCTACAGCCACTCTGCCCTGTCACAGTTACTCAGCTCCTGCCTCCAACACACTCTCGCCTGGCTGCCCCTTCTGTCTCCTGTTCTACAATTCTCTCTCACACACAAACAAACACACACAAAGAGACACACTTCATACTGTCCACACCCACCCGCTTTTGCCACTCACCTTCTGCATCCTGTCTTTCTCTCTCTCTTGAGACACACGCACATGCACACACACACACACACACACACACACACACACACACACACACACACACACACACACACACACACACACACACACACACACAACCAATAGTCTACTGTCTGTCTCACTCCATCCTGTTGTTCTCTGATGTTTTTCTCTGTTGCTCCCTCTCTCTGTATATCTCCCGTTCTCCTTCCTTCCCACCTTCTCCACGCTCTCTGCTCTCCCACTCCTTCATTTGACACGGTTTGTGAATCGTCTGCCGAGGCATTTGTGGTTCATGATGTTTTCCTGTTCATCCTCAACTGCCATTTTGGACATAGCTTTCCTATTCTCCATACTTCTGTCCATACTCTCCCCATCCCCTATCAGTTCTTCAGACCTCCCCATTGGCCTTGAGATGCTGGCTGTGTGTTACAGCACGGCAGTTTCACTGGACGGCGAGTTGAGTTAAGTGCTCTTTTCTGCGGTCGGAGTTCAATCTTGTTATCCGACTGGCTGCTGCGATGTTATGCATGATGTGACCCCTTGTGACCTCTGTGGCTCCGCCTCGCCCCGACATCTCATCCCATTCCGCCCCATTCTCGGCAGCCAGACCGTCCCACGGGCACAGTGGTTGGAGGGCACCGCGCGAGGCCAGCGATGAGGTCATTTCCATTTCATTGCTCTCCCAGCCGTTGACATTAAGGGCTCTTACCACTGCAGTTGGCTGCAGGGTCGCTGAGAGAGGGGGGGTGATGAGGGAGGGGTCAGACAGAGCTGATGGGTCCATCACTCATCCCCTGGCCCTGTGTGCTACTGGTTCACACTTACACTGAGGCGCCCAGAGCCACATGCTGCCCGAATAACACATTGGCCGCGTCAGATCCGTCCCAGACGTTCTGAGCTTGTATTCATCTCTAGTGTCTCCTCTGGTGGCTCTGGTAGAGATCTGAGCTGCTACCAGCTGCTCCTCCAGGTGAGGTCCAAAGCGAGCATCTGGATTGCCTCAAAAGTAGGATTCTTATATCATGAGATAGACCTAATGAGTGGAGGTTTATAATGAGTATGTAGTCAACTTGACCAGGTGTTATTTGTTATTTCTCCTTTTGTTATGTCTCCTGGTTATGAAACTCATCGAAGTACACAGACCTGTTTCAGTTTTGTCAGTTTCAGAATGACTGGCATGCTGTGTAAACCAAGTGCAAAAAAAGCCTCACTACAAGCCACAAGCAGTGAGTCATACTGTGTGGTATGAGAACCACGGCAGTGTAGCTCTCATTAAAATGTTCCGAAATTGTATCAAAGTATGGGTGATGAAAAGGTCCAAAAGGTGGCTCATAATCAACACCATGTGAGGAGGGCAACTCTGTAAGAGGAGAAATCGAATTTAGAGCGAGCAGTGCAGTATCGTAACGGTGTTAATTATCGGACTGCGTGCGTTATCTGCAAACGTTCGCGTTGTCATGTGAATCCATTATTAAACTGAAGTTATAGATTGTTAATCCATTTTTAAACAGAATGGCCGATGATTGACACTGTCTGATAACTGACATAGGTACGCTATGTGTCTTGATAATAAGTGGAGACACAGACCCAGTTTATATTGTAAGCTGCTGTATCTTGGTATGGGTCAGATGCAAACGCGTTATTAAAAATAACAGTGTAAGTTCAAAGAGAAAGATCGTTACGTGAGGGCGGGGTAGGAGTGTGGCCACTTGTGCCCTCACTTATAACCAGTTTGTTCCTGCCAGTTACATTCCTGCTGAATTAACGGGAGGACACATTTCAGTCTATTAAGTTCGACCGATAATCCACTTCAGTGCTGCTGTCACCCCGCCCGGCTCGCCCGGGTGTCAAATGTCAGATGAGAGGATGAGCAGCGCTGTGGTCAGAGCTGCGGACTGAGAGACGGAGAGAGAGGGAGACTGTAACCGACGGATTCTTTTCACGCAGCCCTCTCGGCCACTGGGCTGTTTTAAAAGAAGCAATGATGAAATACACATGCATCATAAATTCTGAGATACAATTTTGCTTGAACCAGGTGCGCTTGCGGTGAGGTACAGTAAATAAACGGGACTGACAAGGCTTGTGTGATTTAGCAAGTAGCATATGATAAAAGCTACACAGTTGTGACCAAAGTGCAACAGGAGGGAGTCAAAAAGCGGCACTGTGCCTATGAGCCAGACAGGATTTAGCAGCCCTCATATTACACCCCCCTTCAAATCAAATTTAATTCCAGGAAACATTTATAAGGCCCATCAATTCACAGTTCACACAGGGCCTTATGCCTATTGGGTACGTTTGTAGGCTGCAGGTTGACACGCGCATACAGTCGCATGCTATTCGGATGCTCCGTGTCACACCCAAGTGACTTCTCTCAAATCCAGGCAGGCAGCTGACGGGGTGAGCAGCAGCAGCACATCAGACTGCAGTTTTCTCATGCCTTCCGTTTGACTGCCCTGTCCTTCAGGCTCAGATAGCTCATTGTTTAAACACTGAAAATAAGATCCAGTGACTGACTCAGAGAGGCCTTAAAGATGCCCTAAGGTGAAACTGAGGTTTGTGCTAAAATGCGTGAAGGTAGGCTAGACAGTACTGCTGTATGACCTGAGGAAAGACTTTGAAGTGGGGAACTGCTTAGACTGTAGTAGGTGTGACAGGTCAGTTTTCAACCAAAAGATGTTTGTGACCAGAGTGAGAAGGTACTTTGACAAATTCAGCATGAGACACTGGTTTGCCATGACCGTGGAAGTAGTTCTTGCAATTACACTTGAGAGTTGTGGATATCAGTCACTTCGGTATATAACAATATAGCAGTAGATTTGTGAGCTAAAGTTGCTGACGTTGTTTCCCTAGGCACTTTTATTTTGGTAATTGCCAGAGGCATTGAAGCTGAAATGATAATGCAAAATGCAGCAATATGTGGGAGACTGGAAAATGATTAAATCAATCAAAGCTGTACCTAATCAACAGACAGCAATTATACAAGATTAAAGAGAGTCGTCACAGGAGATTGATTCGTCTGTCTTTTTTAAACAAGAGGTCAATTAGTTGTTACATTTAGTCATATTTTTTAAGCTTTCAGTGAAGTTTGGGAGTCTACAGAAGATAATGAGGGGAGCAGAAAAGATAATTAGGGTTGTGGTACATAATTGCATATTATTTTCTGAAGAGTGCCACTGTTCCAAGAAAACTGCAGACTCTAATAAAGCACCATCAGAGGTAATACTATATATAATACCATAATATCTTTTTACATTTTTCTTTTTCTCTTCCCATGGACATCACTTCCCATTGACATCACTTCCCATGGACATCACTTCCAGGTTTAAGGCCATGGACTTTAGGCTATGCCTGGTATGAATCCAGCTTCACTTACCCACAATCTGAAAATGTGGCTGTCAGGTTGGTTCTCAATATTTCTTTTGTATTTCTTGTCTATCTACTTGTGACTGTGCCAAAATCCATTTCAAATCTAATGCCAAGATGAAAAGCTTAGTTGTAGATATAGATGAGGATGAGCAGTACATTTACCAGATGCGTTTTCTGTAGTTTACGTTAATGCATTAGAGTGTAATTGGTGTGAAGATACACTGTATCAATGGGTGAAAATAAGCCTCCAGTTTGGGCTTAGAGCACCATTTTGTAGAATTTTCCGGACGTTTAAGTGTTTAACAGAAATCTATGACAGACATCTATTATATATACGAAACTGGCGAGGGAGGATCATTCTGAATATGGTCTAGGTGTGTTGCATTTTCATGTATACATATATCTAAAGTGCAATTTGGCAAGTCAAAGCAGCCTCATAAAGGTAGAGATGGTATAGCCGCCGTGTATGTGTATATACTATAGCATTTATATCAGTGGTCACATAAAACAGAGAAAAGAGAAGTAGGAAAGCGATAAAGGTGTATTTTGTTTTTGTTTAGCCACTGTGTGTGGCAGGTGTGATGAAAGGAGCATGTGTAAAATAACTAATCCCGGACTAAGCTCCAGCCTGTCCCATGTTACCAGATTGGAACTGCTTTGAGCCAAGTGTCACCAGACAAGCCCTGTGCTTTGTACCGCAGCTCGCTGCCAGCTCAGCTGGGAATGGAGACGTTTGGGTTGACTCCTCTATCCCTTTTCCAGGGGGAGGAGTGTGTGATAAAAACAGGATGAAGGAGACAACTGCCACCCCCTCCCCAAACGCACTCAAAGACCCTCGTGCTCCCCTATCAGATATAGAGACAGCCAAACAGATGCAGATGCAGAGGTAACAGAGGCCTGACCCTGTGTGGCTAAGGATGAGTGCTGGTCTATAACTTCCACTGTGCACCTCTTCATTTGCTGGTAAGTCTTTTTCTGCTTCGTTGACCACTCTTACAAGCTTACTGGTGGATATTCGTATTACTCAGCTATGCACCCACAGTACATGTTTGTCCTCTCCTAGGTGTGTGTGTGAGTGAGTGTCTGTGTGTGAGAGAATGAGAGAGTGAGAGTGAGACGTTTTATTCTATTTGGGTAATTTATTACAAATGTTTTGGAAAAATGTGATTCAAGAAATATGCCAAAATATGCCCCAGTAAGGTAACAGTATGAGTGATTTATCATTCTGAACCCAGACCTATGAAGTAGCTCCTATCTGTCACAGAGATGTGTTAGCTTTCACTGATCATTGTGAGTTCCAGATGAATTATAGTGACCTAATTAAACCCTAACTTTTATCCGACTAAGTGAAACTCTGCCATCAGCGATTTATCCTCATTGTTCCAGGAAATGAATTTGGCTCGAATCCACGACAAGCACAAGCTAAGAAACTTCTGGGAGCGGAAGATTGAGAGTCATGGTCAGATGACGGGGAATGAGGAACTGAGAATGGAGAGAAGTGCTCTATCAAAGTTGGTATCTCTATCATCACGGCAACAGCCTCCACTAAAATTATTTTTCTGTTGTGTAGAAACGGCTCTTTATTATAGAAGACCTTTCTGCCAGGAGGGGATGTACTTCTCTCAAGTTTATAATAGGATAGAGGAGCTCGGTAATCACAAAAAAAAGAGGCAGAATCATAAACTAGGACAACACCGAAAAATTGCTGGTCACATCACATAATTAAGAGGGAGTGAAGGCTTGGGTGGGGGGTCACTGATGATGGCAGGAAAAAGGTTATTGATCTTAAGTATTGATTCTCACACTTCACAGAATAAATCTAACATTATTTACTGCATTTGCACAACAACAGCATGGGCAACTTGTGCATTTACAAGAACTACTCAATGCCAATAATATGAGCAAAATGATTGCTAGATGTGAAACAGGTCAGACTTAAATCTGTGTTATTGGTTTCTAACCTAACATTACCTACTGTCTAGTCGCTTTAACCCATCAATGGCACAATGTGAGTTTGAGTTCAGTTAATGCATGTTTCGACAGAAAGCACTGTCATAGCATATCCCTGAAATAAATTACTGGGGAAAGCATTTTTATCAGTATTTATGCTCCCTGGTACTCTCCCTGGCCATGCCCTTGTGATTGCCAGCACACAGTTGGATTGGCAAAGAGTGCTATCACTTTAAGCGAGCATATAATGGCAATTCCAATGATCCCCCATTTGACCTTCCCTAGAAAGGAAAGGTAAGTGAGAATGAATAAGTGGTGGAGTGTTTACTGGTGATATATTGGCTGACAGGTTGGTGGTGTGATGCCTAGACTGCTGTCACTCGTCTAATAATGTAGGCAGCAAAAGGTGTCTGGCTTCAGCAGACCTGTTGTTTAATGCATCACATTTCTTGTTACTCCGTGCGGCATGAGTCTGCCCGTCTGTAAGGTCAGCAGGGATTAGCGCACGCCGCGGTACAAATATTCTGTAATCCCCCTGCTCCGGACCTCAGACTAATCAATGGGAATTTGTAGCCTTTGGAACAGCTGGATAGTGGAGTGCTCCACAGACAGGCTGGCTTTCAAGCGTGTAATGAATATATAGATTGTTCACACATGGAGCAATACAATAGGGTGGCAAGGCAAAGGGCACCTGTGTGTGTGTGTGTGTGTGTGTGTGTGTGTGTGTGTGTGTGTGTGTGTGTGTGTGTACTTGTTATAATTGGTCTGAGTCCAAGTATGTTTTTATATTTAGTTTGAAATACACACACTAGAATTTGTGTGTGTGTGTGTGTGTGTGTGTGTGTGTCTGTGTGTGTGTGTGTGTGTGTGTGTGTGTGTGTGTGTGTGTGTGTGAGTGTGTGTGTGTGTGTGTGTGAGAGAGAGAGAGAGAGAGACAGAGAGAGACAGAAAGTCAAACTGAGTTAATTTTATAGTAATGCAATTTGTGACATGCGTTTAGAAGTTCAGACAGCTTTGGTTTAAATCCGCCTTTGTTTTTACGGACGATGCGCTTCACCCTGTGCAATGCTGCATGGGTTTGTGTCCTGGGGCCTTGGTAGATGCCATTGTCCCTAATTAACATTCCCTGCTGGGTGTTGACAGACATACGGGAGGTGTGATTGGGATCATATGTCATAGCTGCTGCAAACTGATGTGAACAACAAGAGGTCCAGAGTAGGTGACACAATGTTAATCAGTCAACCAAAGGGACGTCCTTAATAAATCTGTTTAAATAAATACGTTTTGTCCAGCAGAAATGGGAAAGTGTTACTTTGAAGGCATTTTGAAGAGACTTTCGCTTCTCCCCATGAAGCATCTTTATCTGTGGGCACTGAAGGTCTATAACAGCAGATGCAGTCAAGCTTGTTTGCTTGTAGCAACCTTCACAAAACAATTAAACACTCACATTTTCATTTAGCCTATGTCATTTCATTTTTGCCATATTAATCTATCCAGCCATCAGTCATTAAAACCAGAAACTAAACATTGTGGAGGGAGAATCTAGATATCCTCACAAGAGAGAGATATATAAACTGTGCATATTTGCACAAAGGGGAAACAAAAGTAGGCATAACTAATAAATACACTGGCATCTAGCATCTAGTTGTGGTGTTGGGCTTACCAGACTGGCTCTCTGCTCTCTCATGACAGGTTACGGGAAGAGTGGGTCCAGATGCTCAAGATCCGGAACCAGCACTTGGAGATTCTCCACGAGGAGCGGGTCAAACAGGCCCAAAGGATACACAGCGGTCTGGGGATTTAGACCGCCTTGACTGCCTGCCAATCCAGCACAAAGCCACCTCCAGCCTTCACACTCACAAAGCATTTTAACACTCTAATTATGTTCTACATAATTAGAGTGTCTTAACAGGAAGAATCCTTGACAGTTTTCAAGGATGAGTCCTTGACAAGAATGTTTTTTTCTAGGTTGAAAAGCTGTCTCTTCAGCTGAAAGTTGTAAGAAAGACATAAAACATCTAGACCACATCAGTCTCAACAAAAAACTGTTCACCGTAAAGTTCCAGGTTGAAGTTTTGATTGCTCCTGTGTAGAATTCTCTTTTGATTTCTAAATGGCACCCTTTCGTTGTGAAAAAGATGAACGTTTAAAAAAATGAATGCACACATCTATCAATTAAGACTTATATTGAGGTGAAAAATGCATGTATCTGTCTATCTGTACCCCAAGGGAATAGAAAGGATGGTTTTCAACTTACTCATGCTATGGTTTGCCAACATGACAGTTGGGTCATACCTGTCAGAAGTTCTCCTTGTTAGTAGTCAAGGTGATACTGTTGACTCTAATAGGTGTTATTGATGGCATGAATGTCCCTGATGTTTGATGTGAGAGATTAGTATCACGAAGGAGCAGCCTTGTAGTACATGCCACAAAAAAATAACCCTTGCTCAGCAATCTTTCCAATACATCACCTACTGACCCTGGGTATTCATTTCTTAGAGTAGGTCAGTGGAAACGGTTATTGCTGCATATTCACTCATTCAGCACCACCACATGCTTCCAAACACACACACAAACACAGTGGTGTTTCAAGACAATATAGACATTGTATTAATGTAAACATTCATATTGTTTGTGTTGGGCACAGCTGACACCACAGAGGATCGTTGATGTAACCTTGCTGATTTGCTGTTACCATGGACACTGTGTCAACAGTTCATCAACATCTCGAACAGTGTTCACAGCCCTATGGAGATGGGAGAATAGAGAGATGAACTAAAAGGAAATAAAGAAAGTCAGTTTGGAAAGAGCAGGCTGTGGGTTATTCATAGTATTCATGAATGCGAATATATATGTTTTTGTAACAAACCATCAATAAAAAAGTGCTCCTATTTTGAGGGCAGAAACGGTGCAAGCGAGCGTTAAGGTGTAATCAAAGGCATTACGTGGACAGAGCCAGGCTGCAGTTAATTAGTAAAAGGTTTGGTTAAAGCCGACCAATAGCAACGTCGAGCAATCCTTTTAAACTGAATGCGTCAAACGAGATTGCAATGTAAGAAGATGGCAATATCGCCGTGAATTATGGACAGTTTTACAAGGAATAAACTGTAGTGCTTCTTCTTTTGTTCCAAATACTTAAATTCGTTGAAACAATTGTAGCTTGTCAGACCTGTTTTAAAATGCCCTACCACATCCCTTCGAACAGACTGTTATATCGGTGCCTATGAGATTTTGAGCCTGTAAAGAAAAGAAAATCCATGATTCCATGTGCTACATATTCAATTCAATAATCTAAATTCGTTAAACTTTTTCAGATGGAAACCAGGGCAGGCTACTTTCACTGCTTTCCCCGATAACATCGGCTTCCTACTGTGTGGTGATGCGAAAGGGTGATTTTAACCGTGTATGCTACTGCAACAGCATATTAGGTTAATCTCGAGTAACAGGTTCGGGAAAGCCCATTGAGCCTGTACATGTTAGTAGTTGGCTGTAGTCTTTGCACCCCGACACAGGTGACGTGAGGTGATGCTACAGTCGGCCTTTGTCGCTGCGGATGTCAGGTTGGTGTGTCCCTTGCCTTAATACTTCCAAATATATCAGCAAGGACACTGTTATCTTTTCATCTAAAATGTGTTGACCTTTCCTGTGAAGAATGGCAAGTAATTTCCCCCTTTGCGATTACAGTGAACCATCCTTGATATTCAACTGCGTAAACAAGTTGAGATCTGTTTAGAGAGGTGCTTTGTCAGTTACATATTCTGATCTCTTATCACAACTACTGAAATCGTATCTGTTGATCTCTGCCACAGCCCACCAGCATATCCTTATAGTCATGATGAATAAGGGCATGTGTGACTGAAAGAAGCAACAAGAACAAATGTATATAGTTAAAAGTTAACTGTTGTACCTGAAAAACTCTTTGGTCTGAAGACCATGTAAATTAAATGTTACACGCCATGGCAGCATAAAGCCACCTCCAGTCTTCTTCACGCTCATGATACATGTGTCTAAGTGTCGAAGTATGTTCTCTACATAATTAGAGTGTTTTCACAGGAAGACGATTTCATGATTCATGATATTTTGCAAAAGGCCAGCATGGCAAATGTGAAACTTGCCAAATCTAAATTTAGAGGAAGCAGAAGACTTTACCCAGCTGCATATGCACAACCAACATTCTGTTCCACAGTGGCACAATCTACTTCTTTGTTTTTATTCTTAGAATGAGGTTTCATTTGCATCTGAAGAGCAGAAAACAAAGCCTCAGCATCTTTTAAACGGATATATCCCAAAAGAGTAACTGGACTGCATTTATATAGCGCTTTTCTACTCACAGAGCACTTAAAACGCTTTACATGTTAGTGCCTCAGACATCTACCCATTCACACACCGATGGCAGAGGCTACCATGCAAGGTGCCAACCTGCACATTGGGAGCGGTTGGGGGTTCAGTGTCTTGCTCAAGAACACTTTAACACTTGGTGTGGAGCAAACCATCCAAACCCTCCCCTGACCCACTGACCCCAAAAAGAGGAACATAAAGATGCAAAGGATTGCAGAAGAGTCCCAATTTAGTTTCTCTTTCAAGTACTTCCTCATTACATTTCTAATATCAAATATGATATAGGTTACAGCTGTCAACCTTTTTACCCCAGCTATACATAGCATGAGTTGCAGGTAAGCAGACATAGCGCCCTGAAGAAATGTTACAATGTGAAATGATCATATCAGCTCTGCATATTACTACTGAGTATACATGTCAAACATACACATAATTCATTTGTCCCTGTATGTGTGAGTGTGTGCTGTAGTGTCTATTCCTTTAATCTTTTGTTAATTCCTTTTTATTCTGGCGCCATCAAGTGGCCACACGCAGTAAATTCTACAGACATGGCACATTTAATAATGATTACATATTATATAGATATATTATATATTAGATATTTGTGAAATACTTACATACACATTGCATATCATACACAAAAATGATTACCGGTAATCACAATAATACTAAATCCCCATACTTTTATTATAAGTTTAACATTAAAACACCTGCATGAAATGAATTAAAACTATTTCTCCTTGGTCAGTTAAAATTATAAATTTGTCATGAAACACCATACCATATCTCAGTTTTACTCATGACATGGTAGTTGGCATAGAAATGACTTGGCCACATATTTTACGAGTGATTGTTTCCAGTTTCCGTCCTGTCCGCCCAGCGTAATTAGTCCAAGATAAAAAGGTCTAAACAATAACTGCCTGCCCTCTCACCCTAGAGAAAGTATCTAAAGAGTTCAAACACTTTAATCATCAAAGTGAACCACACTGAATTCAATAGTTAAAAGGTTGTCTCTGCTATAAATCCAAGTAAAAAAGCTCTAGCTTTGTTTCCCATTAATTAAAATGAAGCGAAAGAAACAGTTTAATTTTTGGTATAGCACATTCACTTGCTACTTTAGCTTCTAGAAAACAATGAAGGCTATTCTACTATTCTAACCTTTAAAATACTGCTTAAGCAAAATACAATACTAATTCCTAATTCCTTGTTAAAGTCAGCTAAAGCTGGGCCACTGAGGAGGCAGTGTTGTGTGACTGTGTGGCTTTGGAGCGCATGGAGGAGTGTGTACCGTCCTCGCTGAATGCATTCTCCAGGATCCGCCTCAGCGACAGACGCACCTTCTCCTTAAAGTCCTGTCCTACGAATACATACAGGAGCGGGTTAAGGCAGCTGTTCACATATGCCAGGGCTATGCTCAGCTGGTCCAGAAGGATCACCATCTCTTCGTCTTGGCCATCCTCTCTGGCAATTCCCAAGGCGTGATAAGGCAGCCAGCACACGAAGAAGGACACGATTACAGCAACAATGATCTTGAAGGCCCTTCCGGCACGGAAACTACTGCTCCTCACCTTGAGTGTGATGAGGGTGTAGCAGGTGATGATGATGAAGAGAGGAAAGAGGAAGCCAAACAGAAAGCGAATCCTCTGTGTTACGGCTACGAGTGATTGTGAGATATTTTCCCCATCTTGGATGTCATAGGTGCAGAAGGTTACATTTGTGTATGGAAAACTCACAGTGGTTCTGAGAATCATTGATGGTAAGCTAAGCAGAATAGCAAGAACCCAGGCCAGTCCACAGAGGACCCCCGCTAGTACTAAGCTGCGGTGGTTCTGTGCCCAGACGGGTCGGACCACCAGCACCAGGCGATCCAGGCTGATTAGTGCCAGGGTGAAGACACTGGCGAACATGCTGAGAACGACAAAGGGGGGGATGATCTTGCACATGATTGTCCCATATGGCCAGCGGGACTCCAAAAGAGTGTCAGAGATGGAGAAAGGGACGCTGAGGCAACAGAGAAAGTCTGCGATCGCCAGGTTGATAAACCACACGACATTCACAGTCCTCCTCATTTTCAAGCCCGCAATCCATAGAACAAGTGCATTACCAGGGACACCGAGGAGAAAGGTGAGACTGTAGATGATGACAGAGATAATCTTCACAGCATTATGTGCCACATAGGACTCTGATTCCAAGGTTATATTTGGGTAGTCATAATATTCTCCATAATATTGTGACTCATTAGGAGAGAAATAACTATCATTTTCATATTCATCCATTTTTGTGGCTGAAAGTAAATGAGTGAACATAACATCATGTTAGCAGTATTTCAAGGAGAATATTCAGATACAAAAAGTAAAAAAAGCCCTCCAGACACAATATATCAAATGTGAAAAGCCATTTTAAAAAAGCTTGCTTTACACATAACCAGCCACACAGAGCATAGCATATAATATATGAAAAAGAGGTTAAAGATATCTAACTGATACTAGAAAGTATTTCTTAAATTACAAGAAGAAATAGTGCATACAATAGGCAAACAACTCATGAACAATCTATTGGTCACTCCTGAGATGATAATCAATACATTTTCTTTCACTCGTGAAACTCTGTTTATTAACAGAACATATCTTAAATATATTAAAATATATATTTATGTAATATATTAAAAACATAAGACCCACAAAACATAACATACTACAATTTTGTAAGCAGTATAAATACCGAACTTACCTCGTCTCACTAGTGTAATGCTGTGCCTAATGTCACCAAGTCGCAACCCAAGAGAAACCAGCGACTTAAAAAGGAAGCGAGAATGACAGGAAATCCTCTGTTGTTCACCATTTCATCTACTCTAAATGTTTTGATGAGTCAGATGTTAAGCATGCCATGAGAATGCAGGACCCTAAGAATGACTTAATTTCTTAATTGTCATGACTAAGACAGTACTCATCAGGAGGCCAATCTTCTGGGCACATAGCCTTGTGATTAAACCTTTAAAGCAAAAGGCCAATTGTAAATGCTAAAGATGTAATTTGGGTTTGCTCAGTAATGAGTTTCTGTATGATGTCTCAGACAGACAAGATGAGATAACTGGCAATAATAATCATAGCTGGCCAGAGCTTAGAGCTTAGTCAGTGGTTGACAGGTAGGGGTGGCTGTATGTATGCGTGAAAAGGAAGTGTGTCTATTTCTGAGCTCCGTAATGAAATGATTATTCTGTACCAAGGTCAGAACATGCGTAGCAGTTCATTAGAGCAGATTATTGTGTCCACATATTATTATTATTATTATTGTGTTCTCATGCCATATGATGTCAGGGGCCAAAACGTTTCCTTTTTGACGTACAGAGGGGGGACACGAGGCAAACTATTTACTAGCAACCCACACTAGGACAGACATTTCTACAAAATTAGACATTACAAATGTTTTTTCTATACGTGATCTTTTGTCAATTAAAGGAGAGTTCTTTTTTGCTTCTAAACCTGGGCCTTATTTTTCAATATTTTTTGGTCCAGATTTTTACTAGGGAGGATCATAAAGGGTCCAATTTTGAGTGAGAACACAGTGGCTGCAATGTAATCCTATAGGCTAGCATCCATGTCAAAGTAAACCGCTTGTTTTCACCACTGCCAGGCTCATAATTATAATCATTATAAGTGTCTGACAACATGGAAAGGATCCCTACATTGAAATACAACCAACAAGTGTGTCATAACTGCCTTGAGGCAACAAAGGAATATTTTGCAATTTGCAGCAATTTAACACCTCACAGTGCTGTCAGAAAGACCAGGCTTACAGAAGACATCAATACTCTAAGTGGGCTAATTTCAGTGGAAAACAATTGTGTGACAGGATTTAGGGGAGTACAGGCTGACGGCAAAACATGGAAAGAGGACCCTAAACAGCCATCTACTGGTCAAAGTATGGTAGTGCACTTACAGCATAGTAGCCAATAACCTATTTGGTGATGAGTTTATAGCCTACTTTGTACTTAAACAATATGGTCAGGGCCAACCATTTAGCCTATATATTGGAAGGGATAGTTAGCCTAACTATTAATACAATGAATAATACATTCCAAATCATAAAACCGTATTTTGTCTGTTTTAAACAAGAGCTCTGATAAAATAAAACGGATTGATGAAATTAAATCGCAAACATTGTTTCTACATTTGAACAGTTACAATGTTAAAGGAAAGCTATGCAAAAGCTGAAAGGCAACCGTTTTGTTTTAGTTTTTATTTTGTTTTGTAAACAGGTGATAGATCTGAGCAATAGGCATTTTTCTCATTGTCAAAGGGGGGCCCTGCCATGACAAGTTTGGGAACCACTGATGAAGCCCAATGGACAAACCCGAGACCACAATGCACCAAATGTTAACGTTTATTATGTGGCTTTACAATTTGTAAATTTAAATGCTTAATTTTAAATACCCATCAACCAACTTTATTGCGTGAGAAAAACAAAAACAAACATGATCATTCAAACAGTGTATTCTTTGTTTTTCCAAAAGAAAATTTCATCCAGCTGTGTGCTTACGTAAATACTGTTTTATGGGGCAATGTTGAAGTAAAAGGATCTTTAAAAAAAAAAGCAGAACCAACAACAGAACCTACAGGAATTGTTTAATTTTCAAATGTAGTCCTTTAGAGATGGTCTGAAATTATAAAACAAAAATAAAAAAAATACACCCAAGTCACCTGGTAACATTATACGACAAACAGCAGAGTAATGGATCTACCTACATTTGATATCATCTATGACCCACGTAAACATCCTCATTCAAAACATTACAATAAAGTCCTTGCTTTCAGAGCACAAGAGTAAAAGTGTAAAATTGTTACACTACAGCTACCAATACATGTCAAAGTGACCACAGAAATGCTCATCTTCACTTCAGAAAATACACCACCAGGTCGCTTCATGCAAGGAGGGGGCTGGGAAGGTGGTCATACATTTGAAGCTGCAATATGGAAATGCTTTTGACTTTATACAGGCCTATACAGGTTTAAAGTTTTGAAATCAAAAGCAATATTACTTAAGCCCATCACAAGTGTCCCAAATATGCAACTTTTAAGTGATTATCTTTGTCAAGTCAGGCAAGATACATAATCTCGATAGGGGTTTAAATTAAATATATACATAATTAAAATCTGTACAGTATAAATTCACATAGTTTTGTTCGACAAAGTCTCTGAGTTTCTTGGTTTCTAACCAAGTGTGCCAGTCACAATTCTACCATCAAAGAACACAGAGCCGTCAGTCAGGCCTACAACTACACAACAGCTTAATTTTTCCACTCTCAAGTCAAGAACAGTGCTTCGTCTGTTTCAGGTGAGGCAAGAGCTTGTGGGGGCTCCCAAGGTACCCCAGTCTTCAGTTTCGATACTGTCTAAGGTGCTTAGACAGAAGTGACAATATAAGAGCCACTCTCTGTAGTGTCCCCTTTTGAGTCTCTCTTCTTCACACCGCTAGTCACAGGTGTGGGGATCTGAGAGGGTCGGGGGGTGATGCTGTCTGCACTGCTCTTCCTAGGGCTGGGGGTGTAGTTAAAAGGGCTGACTCTGGCAGCCACTGTCCCACTAGGAGAGCTGTGCTTGCTGGAGTTACAGGAACTAAAGGGGGTTCGTTCAGTGGCAACTGGGACTTCGTAGCTCTCGTTGGCAATGTTGGGGTTGCTGGGAGCAGGCTTGATGATCTCCGCGCCTTTTCTGTCTAGACTCTCGCTGCTCCGGAACAGGTTGAGGTTCGTCTCTGACCCGAGTCGTCGGGAATTTGCGTTGTCGCTGACACTGGGTTGTTTAGGATGGATTTCACTGGGCTCAGAGGGCGGCATTTTGGCAGGAGCAGAGTCGATAACAGGGGGTGTGTTAGCTGTGGGTGACTTTGCTGACCTGGGATTGTTTATGGGGCAGTCTTCAATTCGCACCCAGACATCCTCACTCTTTGATGCACCTGTTGCACTCTGATGCCCCGAGGCTGTGGATCCTGTGTCTGACCCTGGATCTGGAAGATCTAATGTCATGGAGTGAGCTCCATCACTCTCCTTCATCTTCCTCCAAGTTCCTTTTAAAGGGGCACCCTCTTTACCCTGTGCTGTTCTTTGGGCTGAGCTTGCTGACTGCCTTTCATCCTCACTTCGACCCTTTTCACTCGATTCTGACGAAGCAGAGAGAATGGAGGAGGAGCTACCGGTTCTTTTCCACGTGCCAACTCTTGGGAGGGAAGAGGAGTGCTTACTGTTTTCCCTTTTCCAGGTTCCCGTTCTGTTTATGGGTGCTCTAGAAGGGCTCTCGGAATGAGACCGTGCAATGTCTTGCCTCTTGAGAGATTTCCCATCTCCGTTTTCAGAGGAGTTCTGACTGTTCGGGGACTTCCTCCATCCACTACCTTGATAGGGCAGAGTTAGAGACATATCAGGTAAAGAGGGGCTAGACACTGGTGTTTGTGACTGGGACATACTTGGTGAAGAGGGGGACAGGGATTCAAAGGAGGCAGACTCTTCCAGCTTCCTTTTTAGTGTTGGACTAGGGGCCTCTTTGATGAATGTGGACTGACGGACAAGGCCGGGTTTCTCAGATCTATCAGACTCACTACCACTAGACTTAGTAGAGGACATTCTGGAAAGCTCTACCTTTTTTGAGGTTCCAGAAGCTCCACATTGGTTGAGGCTTTTAGAGGCAGACTCACTCCGAGGAATTCCACTGGCACTTCTTGGCACTCCCATTTGTTTGTTTTGCGTCTGCTGGCCCATCGGTCGCCCGGGGGATGTGTATGCCATGCGGCCTGTGCCCGATTTAGCAGAGGCTGTATTTGGAGAGGCAGTGCGTGGTAACTGGGATAACTTGTTAGGTGGGGTCAATCCATTCCTTCCCGGGGAGACAGAAACAGATGTTCGACCGGGAGACTGCATGGGTCTGGTCAAAGACTGTGGAGGGGGTCTGGACGGTGTGGAATCTCTGGATCCAGACCGTGAGGAGCCTTTACTTGAACCGCCTTGAGAGCCTGGTGGCTCTCTGGCTGGACTCGGGTCTGATTTGGCTGGGGGTTTTATTACCCTTGGTGAGTTCCCAGAGTTTGGTCCTTGGGAGAGGGGCTTTGACACTTGGCCACGAGGAGGGGGCTTTTTTGGCACCGGGCTGGTGCTGGGAGAGCTGCTCCTAACACCAGGTATGTGAGTCATTGTTCTCCCTCTGGACATCACAGGAACAGGTCTCTGAGAGGAGACGGTATCATGACTGGGGCGTGGCTTGCCTGTGATGAGACTTTTGTAGACCTTCTTACCACCTTTCATGGCTTTAGCTTCTTCTTCCTTCTTTTTCGATTCAATAGTGCCTTTCTCACCAGGTTTTACTATTCTCGGTCCTCCCTTGCTTATGACTGGTTTGTGATCATCTGTATTGGAGGGGAGGTGGAGAGGAGATCCAATGGAGATACCAGATTTTAGGGAGAGGATTGAATCAGAGTCAGAGGAGCCTTGCCTTGACAGACTAGCAGCTGCCTGGTGCAAACTACTCACAATTGAATTAGCTCCCTCTTGTATAGCCTTCCAATCGAATGACTCCGAGTCAGGAGACATGGCTTGCTCTGAAATGGGGCTGTGTGTATCTGTAAGATCTAATATGAGATCCGGTTCTTCGGCCATGATGCCTTCTGCTATAACAGTTCTCTCATCACTGACACTCTGGTCATCTCCCTTGTTTCTTGGTGTCTGTTTCTTCTTTTTTGGCATTGCAGAGCTGATGCACTCTTGAAGAAGGTCATCCTCTGAGTCAATACTAAGGGAACTAAGAGAACTATTTCTTGAAAAACATACAGGAGTGTCTTCTACATGGAAGGCTTTTGGTGCATAGCCAGCCTGTGGCCTAGGGGCTTCCACCTGAGTTGTTTCCTCTTTAGACTGCAGATCTTTGTTGTTGTTTTCTTGGTCAATGTCACTCAGGGAACTAAGCGAAGAATTCCTGGAAAAACACACAGGTGTGTCCTCAATGGAAAACTTTTGCCTCTCATCAGGCACAGGTCCAGCATTTTCTTTGGATGCTTGTGGGAAAACTGATGGTTTCTGTACAGGCTTTGTTGGAGGGGCCTGGAATGCAGTGGCCCTGTTTGTATTCACAGGTTGCTGCTGCTGCTGCTGCTGCTGCTGCTGCTGCCGTTCTGCATGGCTTTTTGCTGGAACCTTTCTTGGATCTTTGTCTTTTCTGAGTTCAGCCTTTTCTTTAGAGAGGTCAAGATCATCATCCTCAAAGTCAAGAGAGCTCAAGGAATCATTACGCGAGAAGCAGTATGGTGTCCCTTCTATGGGTGTGTAATTGTGTGGAGAATCAAATGTGTAGCCAGGGCGTGTTCTCTCCTCTCTTTGAGACTCCGCTGAGGCCCCTCTGGAATCAGATTTTTTGGTTTCCTTAGTTTTGTCAGCATATGGCGAGGCTTCTGAGAAACCACTGGATGCCTCTGGCCTTTTCAGCATGCGGGCCCTGTACTCGCTACTCTGTGGCATTGGCTTTACGGGAGACGTCGGCTTCTTCTTCTCGAAATCCTGTTGAACTAGAGAACTAGGAGCGGTCACAGGATGCTGAGGAGGATCAGACATTTTCTGAACTCTGAAAGGCTTGTGAGTTTTTCCTTTTGGCATAGCCGAATTTATACACTCTGCAAGAATATCATCTCCTTCATTCTCAATGGAGGCAGCCGGCGGTGCCGATGACGCTCCAGTGACTTTGCTCTCTGCACTTTTCCCTTCTGGGATGGTGTCTCGCCTCTGAGAGGATGGCTCTACACGTGCTGCAGGAGGTTCAGCACTGGCCAGCTCATTTGGAGGGGAATCAATGGTGAGGTCACTCAGCGACGTGGCTGTTGAGAAATTAATGGGAGTTCCCTCCACGCAATAAATGCGTGGCATGTCCTCTCCATGTGCCATTGCCACGTGTTTCTGTTGCTGTCCTCGGTTTTGCGTGGGAAGTAACTTGTAGACCGGAAGTTGGCTTGGTTTGCGGGCCACGGGTGGAGGTATTCTTGAAGTGCCTGATGGTGCCTGTTTCTTGTGCTTTCCTGATGACTTTGTTGGCATTGCCGAGTTTATACAAGCCTCTAGAATTTCTATATCATCATCATCAGAATCATCCAATATATCTTTATCTACTTCGCACGATGGAGCAGGTTTTTCAAAGCTCTGAGGTTCCGTAGAGTCTTCCATCTCATGATCTGCTTCGCTGCCATGGTCGTCTTCATGAACAGGGGGCATTATCTTGAGTTCTACATCCTTCTGAATGTAGGGTTCATCCATGCTCAGTGCACTGAGGCTTGAGGAGCAAGAGAATCCATCTGGGGTGCTCTCAGTGGCAAAGTGCAGAAGCGTGTCATTGTCAGGGAGCACCTGAACCTTATGAATGGCAGCATTTACAGCAGCGTGCTTCGGAGCAAAATCCCGCTTGTCAGAATGAGGAGCCACTTTCATTTTCTGTTTGATCTGCTCAGTGTGGGGCTGGGGAGGTGGTGGGGTCTTGCTGCGGCTGGGTGGCATGGTTTGGCCAGGACTGTCCGGCAGATCACTGGGGCTGATGATTCCACTGACCATATCGCTGCATGGCTCACTCTGCACAGAACTGGCAATAGAGTGACTCTCGAAGCTGTCAAGGGAACTCACAGAGGTGCAGCGGCTGAACATAAGGGGCGTTTCCTGCAAGTAGTGTTCTGGGGGACTCTTAGGAGTCTGAGCTCCACTTTTGGAGGGCGACTTTGCTCCAGATGAGAATTCAACTGCTTTGTGATGCCTGGATCCTTCATGTCCAACGTGAGTCTGTTGCCTTGGAGGCTTCACTCTGACATACTGAACAGTTGGTTGACTTTCTGTTGTACGCTGGTCAGAAGACAGGTTGTTTCCTGGTTCTTTCTCTGTGATGGGTAGGGTGGGGTAATTACTACTCACATTTCTCTTACAGCCGTCCATTTCATCCTCATCAGAGGACAAAGATGACAACGAACTGCCCCTGGAGAAGCAAATTGGGGTGTCCTCCACACAATAAGTCTGTAGTGTTTCCTGGTTGATTGTAGGGGCCTTGCATGTTGAGTTCTTCTGAATTACACGTGTTGGTCCAGATCGTGTTTGACCAGATGAAGGGTGGGGCTGCTTCTGTCTCCCTGCGTTTTTATTGGAGGTAACAGATGATGAGCTGTCCTGATGGTCTTTGGCAGAACTTTGTGCAGAGGGAGGCTTTGAGTGGATGAACATGGGCTTCTTGGAGGCACTCTCAGAGTATTTAAGACTGTAATCAATTGGTTGCTCTATATGGTGGTCTTCTGAGTATTTCATGCTGTAATTGGTTGGCTGCTCATCAGATTGCTCCTCCTCTGAATATCTTTCACTGTAATTGGTTGGCTTGTCATCACCATAATCGTCAACAGAACACATGGGCGGGTTCATTTTCTTATTCAAGGCTTGAGATGACCCACCACCACTTTGTTCAGTGCTACTAGGACCTCGAGACCTGAAACCACCAGCCATCTCTGACTGAACAAACCTTGGCTGGTACTTCTTCAGCTTCTCCTCCCCCTCACTGTTGCCCTCAGTGTACATAGGGTATCCTGGGCTTTGGGATCGGGCGGGTTTCTGATCGGGTCTCTTCAGGTCCTCCTCCATGTGCTTAGGCCGTGCCCACCGCTCATTCTGGGTTGGGCTCTGCCTCCCAGAGTTCAGTTGTTCGTCAGAGTACTTCAGACTGTAGTTAATGGGGGTATCAAGATCTCCATCGTTGTCCTCCATGTGGTTGGCATTGTGGATCTTGTGGGCGAGGTCAGCAGGATACTTCCTGTAGACGCAGCATTTGCTGTCGTCCTCCGAGTACGAGTCTACAGACGGCTTCATTTGCCCCCTTTTGCCATAACCATCTGTGCTGTTGACACTGTTTAGGCTGTCATTGGAGGCCCGGTACTCAAGCTTAGGCATTGGACAGGCTCTACCAGAGTTGTCTGTCTTGGTGTAGTAGACATTAGTGTGACCGTGGACAGCTGTGGCGCGTCTGACACCACTCATGTCATCCTGAACGCAGTGTGGATCAGGGGTTGACCCTACATTCCGGTCATCCATGCTCAGGTGCATGGCTTGCACTTCCTCCATGACCATAGCAATCTGGGCTGAGGTGGTGGGAATCTGAACCCCCATTCGTTTAGCAGCATCAGGGTCGGAGTGGAATCCCCCTGCCACCCCTCTCCGCTCCCTGTCCAGACTCCTGTCCCTCTCCGCTCGAATGCCTTCGCCATTCCCCCTATTATCACGCGATGAAGGACTGGACAGTACTGGGGTGTTCATGTATGGGGAACGCATGCCCACTCCATTGGGGTTATACCCATCGGACCGGCAGACACCATCGTAGTCCCCGTAAACAGCGTGTTTGTGTCGGGGCTTGTTCCTGTGAGATGCCTTGGGGCTCAGGTTATCGATGTTGTCAAATGTCTCAGAGAGATGCTGTGCATCAAGCTCTTCAATGAGAGCTTTCTGTTTCCTGACATGCAGGGAAGGCAGACTGGAGCCAGGAGACATGATGTTTGCATCCTTGTACTTGGCTGGTCTGTTGGCCATGAGGTTCCTCAGAGCGGCAGCACTTCCCATGGCGATCATTTTGTGCTTGGAGTGGATGAGGTTCTTCAGCATGCTCACAGCACCCATATCCCACAGCGTCTCCTGATCCTTGGCATTCCGGGCAGACAGGTTCCACAGGGTTCCACAAGCGTTGCTGACGATGGTCAAGCTGTGAGACTTCAGGTGCTGAAGAAGGGTTTGCAGGCAGCTGTTCTCGCGCAAGATTTGTCTGAAAAATAAAATGAATAGAACTATGTTCAAGAACATTCATACTCCACCACATTAGGGTGCCTTCAACAATCATATAAAATATCACAGCTATAGTTTAATTTCCATCAATGACATAATTCTAATTATTTTTTACAATTTCCATCAATAAAATGTTTTATTCAGCTTAGTACCTGTGATCTTCATTTGTAGCAATGAGACTAGAGACATTCCTCAGGATTCCGCCTCCACTCTCAATGATGGCAAGTGTATTGGTTTGACTCCGGTGCGTTAGTGTGCCAACTAGAAAAGCAAGCGCCCCATCGACTGCACAGATGTCAGCCTTGTTCTCGGTACAGTGAGCAGACAGGTTCCACAGGGCACTCAGAACACTCTTTAGAGTCGACTCCTAAAAGAGATGGGAAAGACGTCAGAGGACCGAGGACGAAGGACAAAATATTTTCATACTTAAATTAATCTACAGTAAGGGCTTTAGGAACTGCATTATAAAGCACCATCTAGCACCTCCATACACCAATCCTTTAATATGTCTGTAATGGGGAATAAATGGACCTGGGACTGGATCATAAGTATATGGGTCTCTAGTAAGGCAGAAGTGAATCAAGTGTTGCTTTTCTGAGGAGGGGAATTGTTTTCAGTTTCTCACCGTTGCACTTCTACATTTCTTCTGCCATCTTTACCAGAGACTGGTTTCAGCTGCCAACACTTCAACAATAATAGCTTTTCGTGTTTCTCGGTTTTGAATGTGTGGGTTTTGCTTGGTTCAAGGGTACTGATAGTCTCAGAGGATGATCCATGGTAGATATAGCCCTGATTTACATGCCATCAACTGTCACAAGCAGTTTCATACATCTGGCTGGTCATTTCTACATTTACTAGAGAAACAAGTCAGTAAAAGAAAGACAATACATGTAAATATAAATGTGTGCAAAGGCATGTGTGACATTAATCAGGAAATGATCCCAACTATTATAAAAAAAAAAAAACATCAGTCTATTAGATGTCAGATGTGTTTTGATCGGTTCATAGTTTTGGCATGTGTGTGATGTGTGTGTGATCTAAGTAGGAACTTGTGAACTTTAACCAGTTCTGTCTGTGCTCTGCTGAGCTATGGGGTGTCCTGGCGGGTCTCACCTTGTGCACCTCCAGGGCACATTCCATCAGAGCCCTCACGCTGCCCACCTCCCGCAGAGTCTTCTTACTGTTCACGTCCGCACGCCATGACAGATTACGCAACACACTGGCGATTACCTGAGGAAGACGAGAGAAGAAGGATAAAGAGGGTGAAAAAAATACTGATTTCCCACACTGCATGCACATAAATACAGAGTTTAATACAACACCTTAAGGACACAAAGGTGGTTATAAAGCAACCAAACCATCTACTCTAGTGAACATCGTGTCGCAGAGGAATACAACCCACGGGCTGTACAGATATTCCAATATCAACCGACGGCTTACGGGATGTGAATATGACTCTACTCATAGTCAGCATGCTTTAGGTACCTGCTGTAGATCTTCACTCTCTGACTTCAGCTGAGCCACCATGGCTCTCATGCAGCCCTTCATGGAGCACAGCGTGGCCTAAGACGACACAGAAGCAACATCAGGAAGTGCTCATGTGACAGTTCTCACGACATGAATATACACGGTTTAGAAGATATGAATCGGGAAGGGCACCACAGATAAACAAACACACACCCATTAAAACATGTGTATTCAGGATCCCACGGCTAGACAGTCCATAATCATGTTTCACTTTGAGCAAAATGCACGCACAGACACGAATTCATAGACGCGTCATCACAAGATATAGGTGCACATACATTCTACGATATTAAAAATGAAAACGCACCTTATTCGCCACATCCCCAAATGTGAGGTTAGTAAGGGCCATGCCAGCATATCTCCTTAGTGTCACACTGTAGTGGTCACTGGTTAACCCATAGATCTCGCAGTCAACCTGCAGCAGCTCCGCTATGGCTTGAAGTCCACCTGTTCACAAAAAAACATACAAAATTGTTTTATTTGAATTTCATTGAAAAGAGCGCAGACAAAATAACCATGTAATGAAGGGAGAACACTGTTTCCATACCCAGTTCATTCATAGCATGTCTGTGCTCCTCGTCAAAGGAGAGCTTCATGAGAACACAGACTGCAGGGCAAATCTGATGTTCCACTGGAGAAGGCACTGGAATAAATTAGACAGAGTTTAACATTTTGAATAAAGCACATAAACATGCACAATCCATGACCTCCACAAGAATGCAGACATTATAACCACGGAAAATTATATGAAAGCACGTAGTCATGGCAAAACACTGCGATGATAATTATGCATAGATCATTTTTTCGAAACAAAGAAAAGACTATAAACATAGAAAGGTAAAATAAATAGGGGAAAAATAAGACAAACTAAAGCGAATGTCCTGGCCCGTACTAAAGCGACCAGCAGGCTCTCTGTGGTCCATGAACATCGAGTATTTTGCTTTTGATAGTGCATGAGGCAGTCATAGTGCGATGGCCTGGAGCACTCACTGGGGTTCTTGTCCTGGTCGACGCCGCGCTCGTGGATCTCCTGCCACTCCCAGCATGTCTCGCAGTAGGCACGGATCTGCTCCAGGAGGTGCAGCACGCGGATCTCCCGCCGCCCGCGCTTGTCGTCCGGCTGCGAGTGGATGATGTTGTGCAGTGCCGCGCTGGCCCGCGCACGTGCCTCCTTGCTGCCTCGAGAGTTGCCCAGCAACACTGAGTCCTTGTCGTTGCCGTGGAGGAGCTGGATGAGCAGCGGCAGGCAGCCGGACTGTCGCATGGCGATGCAGCTGTCCTGGGAGCTAGACATGGCCAGGAGCGTCCGCGACATGTCGTCCTTATCGTGCGTACCCAACATGGAGAGCAGCGAGTACACCATCTCCACCTGAGAAATATTCACAAAAATGTTCAAGGCTATGGTTATGAAATCAGTGACAGGTCTAGCATTAGACTGACAACGGCATGCTTAATTGGTATGTAGGTGATCTCAATTTCTTTCCTGACACATCGCATATTACCTTCATTGGTATTTTGAAATTCTACTAATGTGAAATGTATTCAATTGCCTCATCGCAGGCAAATGTAAACACAACAGCCACTACACTAAACAGTAACACCGGGCTCATTTCAACAGCAGGTCAACGCATAAATAACAGTCAAGCACATGACCCCCCACATGTGTTTAAACCCCTTAAAGGGATCAGTTTGGATTCCGCACTGTAAACTGACAGCGAGAGGAGGCTTTACCTTGGTGCCCAGATGGCTTGTTAGGCGGCGGGGGACCGAGTAGCTTCCCCCACAGCTCATTTCGCTGCCCGACTCGTGGTCCAGCCGAGAGCTAGAGGCCTGGGAGGAGAACAGACAAACAAACAAACAAACAAACAAATAAATGTCATTCCCTGCAGTAACTTGCTCTCTCTTATGTAATACTGCAGGATCCTCTACAAGGTAAAAGCATATTAACTGACAACATGGATAAAAGCAATGTCAGGGTGCTCATCTGCCAAGCCAAGTAAACACTGCGAATGACCCCACAACAGAATCATGAAGCCACAATGAAAGCAGAGAAAAATGTAACGTACTACACAGGTCTATTCGCTCGTCGATAAACAACGGAGGAAAAATTGCTTCAGAATTTCAGGTGTAATGCACATCTCAGCTTTTCATTAAATGTCAGACACGAGATTCAAAACTGAAAGCATTTTTCAGCAAACAAAATGTACATAATTTTCTTCCTGAATGAAAGATATACGAATGTGTCGAGATGCTTACCTGAGCGCAGCCTGCATTCCCAACCCCGGAATCAGCTGATGTTTGCGCTCCTTCTCCAGGACCGACCGTCTCATGCTTGACCTGAGGAGGAGAAAGGCATAACGTCAGGAGGAGTGAGGGAAGGAGGGAGGGAGAGGAGAGACCGATAGAGAAAGAGGGGGGGACGGAAAGGAGAGAGTGAAAGAGCAAAAGAGAGAGAGAGAAAGAGAGACAAGTTACAAAGATAGAAGATGAGAGAGAAGGAGGAAAGGGAGAGAGAGAGAGAGAGAAAGAAAGCACCTCAGAGGACCATGACGGGGGAGAGGACACAGTCAGAATAAAGCAGAGAAACAGAAAGAGACAGATTCATGCCGAGGGGAGACGAGGGAAAGAGAGAGAGAGAGAGAGAGAGAGAGAGAGAAAGGAAGGGAGAGTTAGTCACCTGGAAGGATGAGCGAAGATGGAAAGAGGGATGGAATAAGGAGAGGGTTTGTGAAAACGCTTGAAGAGGAGCTATTCAGTTGCTCTGAATGGGGGGTAGGGAGGAGAATCAGAGCGAACACTGGAATGAAAGAGTGTGTGTGGGGGGCGGGGGGTAAAGAGTGCCAAACGGATGAAGACTGAAAAGACTGTGTGTGTGCAATTTAGACAGAAAAAGAGAAGGGGGAAAAATAGAGACAGGGCAGTAAAAAAAGAAGAAAGACAAGCAATGTGAAAACACATAAATATGAGAGAGAGAGATAGACTTGGTAGACTGCAGCAGCTGCAGAAGCATCAGTCCCTTCCTGACCTACATAACCCTCTCTTCTGCCAGCAGGATTAGGGGTTGGGAGGTTGAATTAAATATGTCCGATGAGAGTTCAACTCATATGCAGTGCGCACATGCATCTGGGGGGGGCTGTGTGCACAACCAAGTGCACACAAATACCAACACTCCTCTGGCATTAATCCCATACACCCATAATCCTATGCTCAAATGTATATCCAGTCACACACACACACGCTTTACACATGTGAAACACACACACCAGGCCTTATGGCTCTTCATCTGTGCATTCAGAAGGTAGGTCACTTGTTCTGTACTCTCCCTTTGTCACATGATATAGCAACAGATTTAAGCCTTACACTATAAAGAATTAATTACGAGGAAAAAAATGAAAAAATCATATATATTAGATGATGCTATGGTGGATTTGAAAGCGGATTTGGCTCACAGGCACGACTGGCCACAGACACAATCATACACGTGGATGTAAGGCCATGATATAATGCTACAAAATAGGTAATCATCTGGTGACTGTTTCGCGAAAATCAGGCTCAGGGCTGTTCCGAAGAGGCTTTTTTTGGGACGGGGTGGTTACTAAAATGATAAACACTGTCATAGGAGTAGCGCGCTGCTTTCTGGAATCAAAAGTAGAGCGCGCTGGATTAAAGATAGGAAGAAAAAACAAAACATCAGGAAAGCCGAATACTTGTGACTAAGCGGCTTAGGGATGAAAAAGAGGACTTAAAAGCCTCCCCGTCATGGCCGCTGGGCCAGTCCTCCGCGTTCGCTGGACACACGCAGAGACCCTCCGACCCCCGTCGGACAGCGGCCACGGCACGGGCCCCCGCAGAGTTCACAGCGGAAAACATGTTTGAGATAGATCGAGATAAAGAGATAGATCGAGATACAGAGATGGGGATGGGGGCCTTTTTTCTCTAACTTGGTGGACAAAAAAAAGTCCACGGAGCTTTTGGTTTTTCCCCACAAATTGCTGATTTTTCCCCCCTCCATTGCAACAGAAAATTGGCTTCCGCTGTGGAATTTCTGGAATGATTCATATTCCTGTACAATTCACTAAATACTGAATTCCCTGTACTTATCTAAGTATAGTGCATACCTTCCATATGACTGACTATCTCAAACACATATCTACGCCAGCAAATAGCTCTAGAATAAACAACTCTTTTTCTCATTATCTTGCACCAGTATGAATCACTGTTCAGGAAGCTTATTTTGAGACTTTGTTTGATATCGCTAATCTTTTATGATGGGGGGAAAAACAACAGTTTAAGCATGCGACAGATTCTCTGTGTGTCTGTCTGTGTCTGTCTGTGTCTGTCTGTGTGTGTGTGTGTGTGTCTGTCTGTGTGTGTGTGTGTGTGTGTGTGTGAGAGAGAGAGACAGAAAGAGAGGGAGGGAGCCCATATGTGCAAAAGGATGTACCTCAGGCTCTGTTGGCTGGGACTGCAGGTGCTGGCGAATCATCAGCATGTCTTTCTCGATCTGCTGGATACGTGCCACCCGCCCCTATGAGACGGACACACACACACACATTACTTACAGAGAAAACCACAAAATATTTCACCCGGGCCATATCAGATATTTAGACCTACTATTATGATTACAGACTACACTTATTTCTCTCTTCATCGCGAGAATAATTTATCTACAGCTGCACTTACAGCAAAAACATGCACATGAGGAAAGTCTACATCTCATCATTTTAAATGCAGAGGTTTGTCTGATTTTTGTTTCAAAAGGTTTAGCCTTTTCACCATGGTATCTCCTCCTTCGCCCCAACAGTACAAGGACTTCCTGACCATACAGCAGCCACCTGCAAGCAAGCTCTCATGTCCCTTCCCCCCCCCCCCTCCTCCAGGGCCTCGCTGGGAGGCAGCCCACACACCTGAGCCCTCTTCTCCATGTCCTGGCACGTGCCCAGCTGCTGCTCCATGGCGGCTCGGATCTGCCGTGCTTCGTACTCCAGCTGTCGCCGGGTCATGTCTGTCTGCAGGGAGAACTGCACCAGAGCGGACAGCACCAGTCAGACTATGGGTTAAACCGGCTAAACATACAAAGATCGCAGCTCTACAACAGCTAAAATATATGCATCAGCTCAATACACACTTCATAATTATAATACATTTTACAGCTCTACAACAGCTAAAATGTAAAATGCATCAATTCAATTCACACTTCATAATTATAATACATTTAGCTAGACAATGGTTGATTATGAATGGTACTGAGAGTCCAAATCGTACCGTAACTGCTTGTGCATAAAGTTCATCATTTATGTATGTGAATTCATTGCCAGGCACATGCACATGCACATGTATGTGTGCACACGAAACACAGAAACTTACATTCTCAGTCAAGGGCAAACTGTCGATTCTTTTGGTAAGGTTTTGCAACTGGGCGTAATACCAGTCTTTTTCCTTCTCCTCCTTTTCCAGCTCAGCCATCAATAGTGACCTGAGAAGGGGTAGAATAACAAATGAGTAACGAACCCCTATTCAATATCCAAGCCCAAACCCTCAGCCCAATAACCAATGAGAGCTCAAAATGCATTCCAGTTATATTGACCTTTCCTTCTCCATCTCCTCCAGGTATCCAGCGCTGTCTCGGCCCGCTGAGGGAGCGCCTCTCCTGGAGAAGGAGCCCATGGGACTGGGGCTGGGGCTGGGGCTGCTGTCGGCGGAGCAGCCCGATCCAGAGGCCTGCATACCGGGCTTGGGCCGCAGCTTCACCCCGGGAAAGTTGCTCGGGTCCAGGCTCATCTCTGCACACCAGGACAGGGGTGGGGGGTGAAGGCCTGTCAGTCATGTGGTATTTTGGGTTTAATTACACAGCGATTCAATGTCATCATACTGAACTATACGTGAACTATGAACTACAATATCGGCAAATGCTGATTTTCACTCAACCTTAATCCTACATTTTGACTGGAATTGACACATCAGCACCCAACATTGAATTTAGTGTTACTTGTTAATATCACTAGAAGTGGTAAGCAGTAGTACTAGTAGTAGTTAGCAGTAGTATTGGTTGTAGTTAGCAGTAGTAGTAGTACTAGTAGTTAGCAGTAGTATTGGTTGTAGTTAGCAGTAGTACTAGTAGTTAGCAGTAGTATTAGTAGTAGTTAGCAGTAGTAGTAGTTAGCAGTAGTATTAGTAGTAGTTAGCAGAAGTATTAGTAGTAGTTAGCAGAAGTATTAGTAGTAGTTAGCAGTAGTAGTAGTACTAGTAGTTAGCAGTAGTACTAGTAGTAGTTAGCAGTAGTAGTTAGCAGAAGTATTAGTATTAGTAGTACTTAGCAGTAGCAGTAGTAGCTGTAGAGCAGAATGATAAATGCATGCCAGTAGTACTGGTGCCGCTTCAAAATAAAAAATGCCAGGCTTCGACACCAACTGTACCTTTGAGTCTCTCTAGGATTTCAATCTGTCCTTGGGAATCTGGGGTTTCTTCTTCAATGCTTCCTTGCAGATGCTTCAGCACCTCCTGCATGACATGAACACAACAGGGAGGAGACAAGAAAAGAATGTTTTATTTACATCCACTTCAGACCATACTACACAACAGGAAATGGCATACATGTGCTTCATAGGTCCCTAACCACACAAATAAAAGATGATAACATATGGAAAGGTAACAACGGAAGTAATGAAAAAAATAAAACATCAGACGCACTCACATACATTGAGGAATATAGGCTGCCGTCTCAGATAAGACATTTTCAGCCAGCCTTTGTAACCAAACACTTTTAAAACGTTTCAACAGAAGTCAGGAGAGAATGATATTTTTGGTTCCAGTTCCCCGGCGAGCCGCTGGTTTGCATGTGGCGGATAAGGGCTGATCTGGAGAGCAACGAGGAGCATCGGGGCCTTTGAAGTCCCATCAAAAACAGCCTCGCTGACAAAGGCAAAAGCGCCTCTGAAGCCGAGATAGACGGCTTCCTGTGCCCCTTTAATCTCCAGAGCATGCTTTTGATCCTACTCGGGACGCAGACCCAATCTCCCTCGTCTCTCCTCCTCCTCCTCCAGTTCTCTTTTGTGTCCCCAAACATGTTGTCAGGGTGTAGTGCAGTGCAGAACGACGCCCATCCATTCTTAATATAGCCCCCACCTACCTACGCGTACTCCTAAGCATGCAAGTTTGCTTACACAACCACTGTAAGTACCCACATGCCTCAAATGTTTCTGTGGCTGTTGGGTTTTCTGTCTTCTTGTCATTTGACAATAATCAACGTGTCATTGAGCAGCCGAGAATAACTGATAACAATGAAAAAAAATACAGCCTCAAAAACACTCAAGCATGGCTTATAAATCAACTCACAAGCTCATCTTTGACTTATAACTGCATCAAATCCCAGCATTCCTCAGTTCCGTAGTAACGAGATATGTCCCTGCTACACACCATGCTCACACCATTCACCTATCCCTCAGCCTTCACCTGAGGATGAGAGGCAAAGACCGCTAAAGAGGAGATGAGTTAAAAATAGAAACGCAGTCTGATTATTCACAGCATTACTTCACGCAAAGCCTAGCCTCACTAATACAGGCGTGCTCATCGTGCTTACATTTTTATCTCAATCTATTTTCCTTCAGATTGATCACATAGCCTAGGTCTAGCTCCAGTATGTTGAATTACAACCGTTTTAGGAGCACCGAGTGATGGTGAAAGCATTTTGTGAGATGCTAATATACTGGGCAATCTGCTGTGACGATAAACTAGCCACATTTCAGTACCACATCGAACTATGCCTTTCAATGGAAGCCAGGGGCAAAACAAATCCTATAGGAAATCAAGAGAAGCCAATGTTGGCCTACGACCAATCAAATCACCCAGAGAGAAATAGTCACCAAGGTAAGCCTACAGGGGACCATGACATCACCCCTGAGGCCGGGTGGTTCCCGTTATTTTACCCAGCACAGCTCCGTGTTACGGTCAGTAATGAGCAATATTTGTAAGTGGGCTCTTAGGGATACATTATGGGGAGTGTTAGCTGAAAACGCACAATAACACAATGGGGAAGAGACACAGTTTCCTCAACAGCAGCTGGAAATTGTATCTGTGTGTGTGTGTGTGTGTGTGTGTGTGTGTGTGTGTGTGTGTGTGTGTGACAGAGAGAATGTGTATTAGTGAGCTGAGAAAAACCAAGAGGAGAGATATGTGAGAGATTCTATTTAATTTGATTTGAGTGACTGCCATAACAAGGATCACTTCAACACAAAAGCAACACAAAATATCCTGCTTTTTTACAGTGAAAAACCTGCAGACCTGGTAAAAACTTGGTAAACACTGGTAACATGTATCTGTCTATTTGTTCATGTTAGAGCTACCTCTCACAGGCGATCAGAGAAGGAGATCTCACCTGGATGATTTCCGAGGAGCCAGAGAGTATGTGCTGACGACTAGGAATCCATTTTACGTAATCGCATACGAAGATACTTAATCAAATCCACCATTCAAGCCCAACATGTAAACTTGCTGCAAACACATGAACACACACAGTGATCTCGGTGTTGGAGACAGGATCAACATGGATCACTCTCTTCTGCGGAGAGGAAACATCAACTTCCTGTCAACACAGCTGCATGATTCATGAGCAGGCATATTGTCCTGTTCCACTGGTCATCCGCATACACAAAAACCAATCTGTCTCTCTCGCCTCCTAACACACACCCCTACAAGCACACACACATACATAAGCATCGTCTGCTTACCCCTCTGCATCATCTACACACACACACACACTCACACACTCCAGCTCACCGCTCTCATTCACACAGATGTAAACACAGACACATCCTTGCAGATCTCTCCTCCTCACACGGCCTTTGACCTTCTGTCTGAACATGCAGAGGTCAGACGGGGCATATGACAGGACATCAGTCTTAATATAGGCCTAAGCGTGGACCTCTCCACACTCATGCTTCCATCTGTGGCCCGCCTACTCCCAAAACCTGAACAACAGCCCCATTAATGTAAGGGGGGGGGGGGGGGGGGGGGGGGGGGGGTAGGCATGTGACTACCCATCCCTCAAGCCTCCTGAGTCACAACTGAATAACGTAGACTACATCATCATATTCATCATCTCCAATTATCACAATGATACAATTCTGGTCATGAAACCACAACCATCTCTACAGACACTGAAGAAAGAAAAAAAAGGAGATACAAAATCCTAGCACAATCAGCTACAAATGTTACTGGGTAAACTATATTACCTAAATGGCCAAATGAGGATGAAATGGCAGTCATCATATGGTATACAAGAAATGGAATCGTAACTAAAATATCTTTTTGTAGATTGGAAAAGAAAAGTAGTTTATGAGCGACTCCGAGTTCTTCTTCAGATATGATATGAATAAATACTGTAGCAACTCGGTTGGCCCTCATGGTGCTTCAGTCTTTGTTTGAGTGGATCGATGAAAGGCTTTTATCGGTTCGGGTTGCAGCCGGGTGGGGTGGGGTGGGGTGGGGGGGCAGTTCTGCTCAGTCCACAGCCCTTCCGCAGCGCTACACGAGTGTCCAGTTACAGCAAGCTCTCAGGGGACTGCAGCAGAGCTCCAACTTCCCCCTCTCTCTCTCTCTCTCACTTACACACACACCGACCTCTACAACTACACAACAACACACGCCATCACTTTCTCTCATTCTGTGTCACTAACCCACACACACACACACACTATCACTTTGCCTCGCACGCACGCACACACGCAACAAACAATTAATACAGACACAATGGCTTTGATCTGACTCTGCCAACCTGCCAACCTGACAACATGCATACACACCCTCACTCAAGTCAGAAAAAGCACTCAAACTTACAAACACACACACACACACATCTCTTAAAATGTCATACAATTCAGCCCATGGTGGAAATCAATGCTTTAAAAGTCCTCTCCAGGGGATCTCATTCTCATCCAGCGCGTGTTTCATCTGACCCCTCGCTATACCAGACCCCCAGGGCTTGGCCTCTGGGTGTGTGCGTGGGTGTGTGTGCGCGTGTGTGTGTGACAGACTAAGGGGCCATGTCCTGCTTTTGTGCTATCCTGCTATTTAAAGGTTCTTAGAATGTCCTTGCAGTGTGGTGAAAAAAAAAAAACATCACATGACACACATGTGGAACACACCAAGGAGAAAAACAAGCAAATTTAAAGCCCTCCAGTCCACTCTCAAACAGCGGAAGGAGCCAACCTATTTTACACAACACAACAGTGGCCCAAACCCATAATACCCAATTTAAGAGATCAGTGAGTTTCCTCGTAGTCAAACCCTCTTCAGGTGTTTGGTTAAGTTGTGACCCAAACAGGTTTGAAGGTCACCCTTACAGTGCAGTTACAGTGCACTACTGAGAATGATCACCATGGAGGTTCAAAACAGCTTAGGCGACCAGGTCAGATGTTTTCAGAGCGCCAAATTTCCTGACATGTGTGCGTCAGAGGGAACGTGTTACGGTTATCGAACCGATTGCTTGTGGAACATCGGGCATCAATGGCTGCGCTTGTTTTCCCAGTGGAAAACAGCACGGAAACACACAATGGGGCCCTCTCCCAGGCCTCATGGGCTGGACGTGGAGGCCGCATGTGTCACACACACACACAGCCCCGCATCTCAGACGCACAGGAGCCTTGTGAGTTAGCCAATGCGCTCACTAAATCAGTCAATTAGTCAGGCCTTCATCACCTGCCCCTCCCCCAGCATCACACAAACCATCAACAAGGTTGGGCTGCTATGTAGGAGAGCTTACAACATACAGCACTGTGATCTTCAGTCACTTCTATATAATACAAATTTGATACATTCGGACAAGCAAGGTCAGCGAGCTGTGACCTCTGGGCCTACTCTATATTATTGCTATGGTGTCTTGCATGCTGTTCCAACCAGCTATTATAAATCACTAGACTGTAGATCCGTAAGGAAAATGGTGCTTATATCTATATCTATAGCCTGCTATCCATCACAGGCAAGAGGACTTTTCAGCTTTGACCTCATCTGAAGTGAAACCCAGCAATTAAGTGGGAAGGGGGATGCCCACAGAGGGACGTGTTTGTGTTGTTGACATCCTGCCTGCAGCTGTTTGTGAGCGAGATGGGGGGGGGGGAGAGAGAGAGAGAGAGTGAGTGAGAGTGTGTGTGTGTGTGTTAGGGAGAAGTGGGTGGGTTCCGGAAATGGCAGTAGGATGGAAGTCAGCCACATTCATCAGGCACAAAGGGAGGAAGGAAGCTTCTCAAAAATGAGCGCCGCCATTCCCAGGGGGAAGACAATCAGACAGGAGGCGTCCCAACACTCCTTCAACCTCAAACAAAACAACCACTCAAACACAACATAAGGCAGATCATTTCAATCAGGCTTTATCCACTACAAGCAATAGAGTCATCTTGCCAAATGAAGAGCTCATAGTGTCCAGTCAAAACTCTGGGGACAAAAAAACGATTGAATTCAGCGAGCCGACACAGATCTGGCCTTTTTAAATGGCTTCACTGATGTCACTGCTGCCACCTCCACCAATCAGCACATGGGATTTGCTACCAGCAGAGGGCAGCAGAGCTCCCCAGTAACACGACCCCCATATCTGCCCAGTGATGGAGAGGAGAGGAGGAGAGGAGGGGAGGGGAAGGGAGAAAAAAGAAAAAAAAAGAAAAAAGTGTTCTACAAAATGGTTGCTGTCGTGCCAGGTACACCAACCATCAAACTAAAACCGCAATCCATCAGATAAATATCGCACTACCACTACTTCAAAACATTACCTGCCAAAAAGGTAATGCGTTATGAGGCGATAAAAAACATAATAAATAATGGGTGGAAAAAGCAATCAAATGCTAAAGCGTTTGTGCTTGTTTATAGGTCATCGTCACGGAGATTCCACATCAAGATTGAAGGTGGCCTTCAGCTGCATCACTCTCCTGTCTCATGACCGCTGCTCTGAGAGTGATGGGGAGCTGACCGCTAGTGTTAGCATCATCTGGGTCATTTAGGGTTGGCCCACATATGGAGGAGGCCTCCAGCTAGTGTCCACACACTGGAGTGAGCCTCAAACTAGACGTATCAACAGAATGCAAATGCTTACATACACGCCAAGTCACACTTTGGTTGTTTTTTTAAGATAAGATCTTGCACGGAAAATGCACAGAAATGTATGTCTGATTTTCAGTGTGTGTGTGTGTGTGTGTGTGTGTGTGTGTGTGTGTGTGCGCGTGTCCAATAAAATCAAGCAAAAAAAATGCAGACACACACACAAATTGCTTAATGCTTGAAACTAGTTTGATCACCACTGACAAATACAAAACTGCAGAATCAAGACAAATGTACTTGTTTTAAGTCTGGCCACACTAGTTTTAAGATATATCTCAACTTTTCCTGTTCTGTTGGCAGATAACTTTGCTTATTTTAAGTAATACATCCCCCATTTTATTACTTTTTTTTCTTGTTTTTGAAAGTTGAATTTCTGCAGTGCACACACATGCCCACACATACATGGAACACACAATACACAAATGCCTAGTGCTGATTTCTGTGCTCACTGCCAGGCCCTTGGTCCCCCTGCTAGGCCCCTCAGCACATTAGCAGGCAGGACGAGTGCTGCGGCTCCCAGGAGATGAGGCCGCAGCCAGAGTCAACGCAGCAAGCAGCCAGGGTCTGGCCAGCCCACGGAGCCCCTAGAGACCAGAGACACTGTTCCAGGGCCCCCTCGCACTCACTCCAACTCTGCGTCACGCTTTTCTCACACACTCTTGTTTCACACACTCATTTACAACTGCCACCTCACACTAATTGTTGTGAATACTCCCTCTCACACCTTTACAACCAGCGCCCCTCCATATTGCATCTGTTCCATCGGTTACAAATCTCTTCCTATTTCTTTTTTCTGTCCGCAATTCATGCTCCCTTGGCCTACCTCCACGTCACTCTCAAAATAATCTCCATCTCCCACTAATAATGTTTCGGTCTCTCTCACTCTCCAGCTCACTCACCGATTCCTATCCTTCTGGTGCAATCACACGCTCTCGGTCTGCCCCACCCCTTCAGATCCACTCCTCCACCCTCATCATTACCTAATTCTCCCCATGCTCTGGGTTTGTGTGCGTCTCCCTCTTCCTCCATATATTAGTGGGTAAGGGAGCAGCCCCGCTGGTGAATGGTATCCTCTACGGAGCTGCTCCGCGGTGAATCACACGACGCAGGAGCGTAAAATCTGCCCTTAATAATGCATGAAGACACTGCGGGCGGTCCTTCTGCGTGGTGCAGACGCGGTCATTTTAGGTTTCTGCAGCAGACAAGCAAGGCATCAGGCGCCAAAGCAAGCCCCAAGCAGCATACTATGCCATCTGAGGATCTTAAAGTGAGAGGGAAGCCAATGCTGCCTGTTTAAGCAGAGAGACAAAAAGACTCACTGATCATCTAAGATCATTTTGACTAGCTGTTTTTGTACACAATATTTTCTGTTAAGGTAAACAATTTGAAGTGATAATTCTGATATTACCCCTGAAACCCCCTTTTCTGCTCTTAGATGTGCTGATCATTTTGCAGTCATCATTAGTAAGATGGTCTATTCATCACACAAGACTGCAGTCTCAACCACTAAAATCAGTCGTCCATATTTGACAATAGATACAAAATTTGCCATTTTGCTTAAAGATCATTCTGATGCCATTTTAGGTAAAAGATCTCTCCTCTGCATCCTGACTGCCGTCTCTGTGCCGTGATTGGTTGCCGTGTGAACAGACATCGCATGCATGCGCTTCCGCTTCAAAGCCTTGCCCCTAGCAACACCAATCCCACATCTCGACAACAGAGCGAATCGAACAAATCTCAACCTCACGAAAAGAGACAGAGGAGGGGAAAAAAAACCTCTTAACTTCACGGAAGGGGCTGGAAAAAATGTCATTCTGATCCCGCCAGCGAGAACAAGGGGTTGTGCCAGGCCACCACTGCAGCTGCAGCCCCCCCCTCCCCCCCCAAATCCCTTCTCTCTCCCTCTGAAGGTTCCTCCTCCACCTCTGAGGGTGCTCAGCATCTCTCTAAGGCAGGGGTGGGCAATTCATTTCCCCAAGGGGCCACATGAGATAGTGGGACTGTTGTGGAGGGCCGGACCAATAGGCTGAACTCAATTCTACTCAATATAAGTTGTATCTCTTTATAAAAAAAAACATTACATTGTATGGTTTTGATTAACTGCTACTGGTAAGAGTATATGTTACATTTAGGCTATCAAAAAAAATTGGTGCAGGCATAGTAAAAACGCCAACATTATTTAATCAACATTTAATCAACATTCACCAAAACGATTTTGAAAATGAGCATGTTTTTGCAGTATTAAAGGTGTTCCCAGACAAACAATACACATGGCACACACACACACACACACACACACACACACACACACACACACACACACACACACACACACACACACACACACACACACACACACACACGAGAGCAAGCTCTTGCGATGCAATAGTATACAAATTAATAGTAATATCAATTTTTATCAGCGCAAATGGTCGCAGTGACGCACACGCACGAATGTAGGCCTACGGAAATAAAAAAACATCCCGCTTATTATACGGTTACTTGCCAAAACAATAGAAGACATTTCTCCAAAATACCTCTTTTTAATGATTTTGTTGCCGTTTAGTTCTTCACGCAAATGCAAAGCAACCCACCTTCTGACTTCAAGTTTCAATGACTTTCAGTTACGTTAAATGACCGGACTACTTGCGTTGCGGAATGATATGAAAGATGTGAATTATAAGCACAAAACCCGTTGCCAATGACAGCAGTCATACATTTTTCGCAGCAGTGAATATAAAGAAATGACAGACCTGCGAACGTTGGGATGGCCCATTCAAATCAAAGGAACTTTTTGGAACATTCTGAAGAGCCGTATAATAAGTACAGGTTTTACGTTTGATTCCTAATTTACAATTGACCTCCGCGGGCCGCACAGGGACAGCCAAAGGGCCGCAAATTGCCCTTGGGCCGCACTTTGCCCAGGTCTGCTCTAAGGGATGGGCTGACATCCCTCCCTTCATCTAAGGTGGCAGTGCTGTCTACAACAGAGCACCATAGGGTTGCTAACAAAAAACCCTAAGCTGAACCCACCATGCCCCTGTGCCTCACTCTGCCTTAGACAACATCCCGAAAGCTGCACATGTACACACACACACACACACACACACACGCACGCACACAGGCACACACACACACACACACACCTTTATGCGTTCAGCCAAGCCAAGCCAGCTAAATCCAGTGTCACATTGCTAAGCATGCAGCACAGCCGCCTGAACCCCAGACACACACACACACACTGAACCCCAAACACACACACACACACACACACACACACACACACACACACACACACACACACACACACACACACACACACACACACACACACACACACGGCTCTGAGAGATGAAAGAGAGCAGGAGTGCAGACAGAATAAAGATGAAAGGTGTGTGTGTGTGTGTATGTGTGTGTGTGTGCGCGTGCGTGCGTGTGCGTATTCAAGACAGCAAGCAGAGACAGAAATGAACAGATTAAAAGTAAGGACTATGCCAAAAAAAATGCAGACAGACAAGAGGAGAAAACAAATAAAAGGACAGAGTGATTCAGAGGGGCAGAGGAAATGGTGGTGGAGGATGGGTATGGGTAGAAATGAAGACGGGGGGTTGTGGTGGTGGTGGGGGGGATCATATCTGAATGAGAGCGGCTGGTGCGAGCAAGAGGATGCCTGGAGCCATAGTGTGTGTGTGTGTGTGTGTGTGTGTGTGTGTGTGTGTGTGTGGTTTTGTGACAGGAGAGGGTGGAGGCGGTGGGTATCTGGTGAAGCCAGCCGGCGGTTATTTAAACATCACAGAGGAGAGAGAATTTCCGTCCCAGGCAGACGCTAATGGCTCCCCTCTCCACTAATCCACCTTACATCACAGCTCCCCCTTCTCATTTAGGTGAGGGCCACTCGCAACATAGCATAGCATAACATAGCATAGCAAACTACAAACATGCACACCATGCCAAGTCCTAATTAAACATGTGTTACTATAGCCCAACACCAGCAACAAACACAAGTGACAATCTAGAGAGGCCACAGCTGCCAGCACTGCCTGTGCATAGACATGACATTTACAAAATATCATCTAGAAAGGCCTATGGTGGGATAGTCTATGATGACTGTAAGGCATTATAGTTTGAATTGTTGGTGATTCATGACCAAAAAAAATTACTTTAAGTAAGTGACATTCCACGATATCCTGGCACGAGACGTTAACGGCACACCACGAACAGCCGACATGGAAGCAACACACTTTAATTAGGCTAGCATTTCATCCAAAAGTGTGTGTAGCACCATTTTTGCAGTCTTCGTTTTAGCCACACTATCCACAGCGTCCATTTCTCTCCAACTCACTTTCATATTAGATGCCTCCGACTCCAGTTTGGTTAGGTGGTTGGAGTTGTCCTCTAGTTCCTGTCGCAGGTTGGAGTTCTCCATCTTCAAGGCCTCCACTTGCATTAGCAGCTGATCGTAAGACGCAGCAGCCATCTTGCACTACCTCCTGACCTGGGGGGAAAAAACATTGAAGGAACCTCAATATAAATAATGCTATGGTTACCAAATTTAGCGCACACAGGCTTTGCCTATACCAATGCAGCTCTACAGCCTAATGATGAGAAGATCACAACAACAATTTGAGTCCATTTAGACTTCGTGAACATATGTAAATAAAATGATTCTAATTCAAGAGTACTAGTTTCATAGGATGTGAAGTCACAGAGGGCCAAAGAGCAGATCGATGAACATTCCACATTACAGCCACCAAATTTAGAGCCAACAGATTTAGACCTCACGAAGCCAACTGATCATGTCTTCTCATAGGTCTGCTGACAGCCGGAAGGCTTCATGAGAACAGAAACTTAAGGAGTCAAATGACTTGTCACACGAAGTAGGGCACCAACAGGATGGACAAACACTTAAATCTTTCACGTCTCTGGAATCAGCGTGAGTGTTTTGCTTCAGCACACACTCTGGCCCATTCAAGTCAACACAGAATTTCAAATTGCCAGGCCCCCTAAATAATAAATGTCAAAGCAGATTCACAGACAACCTTAGTTTGTGTTGGTTAAGTGAATCTGTTATTTTTTTCTCCCCCAACCTAAATGTAACCACGCCTGAAGCAGAAATTTGACAGAACATGAAAAGAACGTCTAACCAAGAGCACTGAAGATGTTCTCTAATGGCTCTTTCCCTCCACACCGCCAGCAGCTACCCTGCTCCCTGTTCCGACAGTGAAAGTGGTTTTTCCCTCTCTGCTACTTTCTGTCGCTCGGAGTCCTCGAGGAGTGTGTGGGACTCATATTTCATTAGACGGCAGGCCGCTCAAACCCAGGATAGACCGTGCCATTGCAGGGCCTCTGTGACTCACGTGTCTCCGAACACAGAGACGACAAGTCGCCGCCTCTTCTTTCTTTTTTTTTCCCCCCTCTCTCCCCTTCAAGGACCCAAACGGATCCAAGTGGAGCCAGGAGATGCCAGGGACCACATGAGGAAAACTCAGAGTGACAGAGGAGCACGGGACGTGAATCCGCTCGAGAAAAGAAGAGCATTTATTTTTAGATTCATTAAAGCCAGCCCGGTCGCGTGGACAGAAAAACTCGCTCACCCTGCCGTCAAGAAATCACCAGTGACATGAGACCAGAGGCTACTTGACGCTGCGCTCTCGCCTGTGACATCCTTTTGGAGCTCTGAATTCAACTCATTATTCGCCATAGACGTTGGCTGAAAGTGGTTTAACAGTACGAAGGCCTAAATTATCCAAGAGGCTTTGAAATCAATGGCCAGAAAAAAACCTTGCGTAGAAACTGGTTTGAAGGGAGGGTCGGAGGATGGGTGGGAGGCCTGAATTAGCCTATTAGTTTGTGAGCTTTGGTATCATTTATCAGGAAGTCTAAGACCAGGCTAACAAAAGAATGATTGACCTGGACTTGGTTAAAAAAAAAAAAGCTCAATCTGGCACAGCTAATTTGACAGCATGGCCACAATCAATAATCCCCACCCCTCATCTGGGTTATGGTTAAGGGCTTCGGATCCAAAACAGGCATACCATGGCTATTGTACACGACTGTAAAAAACGACGCCATGAGGGACACTGGGACTCACACGGATACAGGCTGTGGAGAGAGGGGAAGGAAGAGTGCTGGAAAGATTTGGAAAGGAATTGCGGAAATCTGATTAAACTGCCCTGGAGTGCCTTCCTCTGGAGTGCCTTCCTCTTCCTCTCCCCCCCCCCACACACACACACACACACACACAGATGGAGGCTGCTGCTAATGTCCACCATTATGCACCTATGCTCAATATGGCCCGCCATTTTCATGGTCATCTCACATTTGGGCTCTAAGCAAATTCTTCAGCCGGCGTTTTCAGTGGAAGTCTAGGGGTACTGTGCGCATAAAATGTAGGGTAATGTTACAGGAACTGTGCCACAGCACAGAAGCTACAGCAATGGCAAGCATGTTTGTGAGCATGTGCTAAATTTAGTCATCTGTAATATCATTCCAGCTTCATCCAGTGAACAGATATGCCAGGTTCCACATAATTATATTAACAATAACATCAATCCACGCATATTCTCCCAATCACATTATCAATTACGCTAGTGTGCATATAATTTCATCACAGCTAGGTTCAAAATCACGATGGATACAGCAGCCAATTCCATCCTGGCAAATCAATGCCTTTTTAACGACCACACTCTCACACACAAACACACACACACACACACACACACACACACACACACACGCCACCCTGTATTCATCAGCTTTGATCTCTGGTTGTTGAAAGAGCTGAATATAAAATACAATCGCAGCCTAGATGCTTGTGAACTGTTAACACGACCAGCGCAGAAAATGTGAACCACTCCTAGATGAAGCAGCTTGAGCAATGCCATTGCCTACTGTCATCAATTAAAATGCTCTACATTTAGCCTCTGGCCAAAGAAAAGGATTGGGAGGTGTAGGGCGAAGATAAGAAGGAAGGGACTGACAGACAGACAGAGAGGAGGGGTGCAGGGCTGCCTGCCTTATGAATATTGCATTAAGGTTCTCAGAAATGGAAACACCAAAAACCCTTTCTTTCTTTCTTCCGAAACCTGGCATCACATCGCCATCACAACACAACGACTGCGAGAGATTTCTCTACTTGCTCTAAATGCTGTCGACTGCTTCTCCCCCACCTTCCAGCACCAAAAATCACCATCATCTCCCATGCTGCACAAGAAAAAGGGTGAGCTTTTGGTGTGGTCATGACTTTGCCAGTGCGGCAGTCTATGTGTGTGGGAGTGGGTGCTTTTCTACCTCACCCAGTTCTGCCCAAAGCCTGAAAAGCCCTGCAGTCAGCTGCTCCCAGGTCCACCGCTGACCTTCCCAACTCCACAATGGCACAGTGGGCAGCTTTTCCCCCCTCCATTTACCCCCCTCTCCCAGAGCCCCTTCCACTCGACAACTCACGCAGGCACTAACGATCTCGTCCACCAGCCGACACAAAAGCACCGCCTCTCTCTCACCCCCCCACCCGTAACCCTCGGAGACGCTCACTCGGTCACCGTGGCCACCATGACACATCTGCTTTTGTCTGAGCATCACCGGCTAACAACCAGACAACCGTCAACCCGAAGACCAGCCCCTCTCCTCCCTCCATCTTTAACGAGGACATCAGCACTCACATTTCGTCCTCCCCTGCCTGCCTAACGCTTGCTTTAACCCAACAGCCTTCCACAACAGCTTTTCTTCTTCTTCTTCTAGCCTTTGCACTGCTCCTTTGCAGCAACAATGCCGCCCTCTTTTTTGTGCAACCTTGACAAGTCTCACGAATGATGAAGCAAAAGAAAGAGAAGCCAGCGGATCCATGCACATCCCCCTCCTCTACACACACACACACCCTCCCCATCTCTCTCCCTCTCTACTCTCCTCTCACCAGCCAACCATCAAAACAAAAGGCTTATCCGCAGCGCCTCTCCTTTCACACAAACACACCATTATTCTTCCCTTTCCCCAGACCGGCACCCTAATCCACACCCAGAGACAAAGCACAAAAAACCTCTCGCCTTGGTTTTTAAGCATTTTTTTTTTTTACACGCAATGACAAAATAGAAGAGAGAGAAATCGCACAGCCTACCCCATGACGGTACCAGTGACAGCCTCCATCCCATCTCCCCCTCAACCGTGTCAGTCGCAACAGCACATCCCTGCCTGCCTGGTCACATGACCAAGCCAGCAGCCAATCAGAGGATAAGGAAGTCGGGCCGGTGGTGCAGTGGCTGACGCTGGCTGGCCTGCTTCCAAACCGGTACCCAGCTGCTTCCCCCGGCTCATTACTGCTCTAGGGGAGCCGGGGGAGGTGGGAGATGGGACACAGAGGACTAGGGTAGAAGCCCCCCTACTCCCCTTACTCTCAGACAGCATATAGATGAGGGGAGGGAGGTAGTGGTTGGGTGGAGGCAGCAGGTCAGAATGCCGGAAGGTCAGACCACCAACCGAGAGAGCTCAGAAATCAAGACAACGCCAGAATTTCATATTCAAACTTAACGAGAACCCTCAATACACATGCCCAAAGGGGCAAAAAATGGCCTCACCCATAAAGTATAAAAAGGCTGGGGAAGACCGCCCCACCCTCTTTACAGACGCCGACCCTGTTAATCTTCACATGACCCACAATACCAAAGGCGAAACAAAGAAGAACATGATTTTTCCTGCAAGATCTTTTCCAACTTGATAAGACACAGTCACATAACCTTGTGACAGAAGCAGGAAGTTAGGCTTTCAAACAATGCGGTGCTCAGCACAACCCTGACAGTCAGGAGTATATGGGTGTGATAATCAGCTGATTCACAAACACAAGCTAGGCAAAACACAAGTACACATGCCTTAAATCTTCCATGAATGCCTCACGTTGTTCTTTTATCCCATTTATCAGACATCACCATCTAGACTTGTGCTCTCAACATAAATGGACAGATATGTAAACCCAAGAAGTGCTATCAATGCCTCAATAAATCATCTAAAAAAAAAGTCTTTGATACTGTAAAATGCTTTCACAGTGGCTGTACACGATCATCATTTTCTAGTCCGTTATGTTTACCATTGAAATGGTCTGCCTCAATGCGTAATGCTTGCTTCAATACTTCCTTGTGGTTACTGCCAACGTTATTTGCTTACTGCAGTAAGGTCATGAAGAAATGCATAAGCCTGCTGCACCTTCATCCATCACAAGGTAGAGGAACAATGGTGACGCAGATGAAAACACCAGCCCATGGCAACTAGCCCAAATGATTCGACAGAAATGCAGAAAAGCACAGTCAAGCTTTTAAACCTAAAGCAATATTTCAGCACTCTGACATTGTTCCGTCTCCTTTTGACATGACGCAGTATTCTCTTAACATGAATGTAAAGACCTGCATCATTTCAATATCCCCTACACAGAAAATAGTCTGGGTGGCCCGTGGGAATGCCTGGTGTTGTCTCTCCCTCATATGTCGATACACTATCAAAATGAATTTGCTGAAGTTATAAAATCAACTTGCCTAAAAAAAATAACTCTAACTGTAAAACAAAATAAATGTTGCTTTGACCACAGTCTGCTCTGTCATCATGGGTGGGTCAATGCCATTCAAGGTGAGAACTATATGGCAGGGGTATTCACAATGAATAAATCAGATATTATACAATTCATTAGTCTTCAGCTTTCAACAAGGGAACTGAGGAAGTCCCACCACTTGCTCCTTCTCCCAGTGACTCATAAACAGGCCCAAAGAATTTTCCTAACTCTGTTAGGAATAAAACAGGGTTATGTGAAAGAGCTCTTGTTAAGGCTAAGCCTGGGCCTAGATCATACCAGCAGTAGGACTGTGTGATTCCCAAAGATGGGGGGAGGTTGAAAGGATGGCCTGTATCCGGGATGTCGAAACAGTGATTCTGGATGTTTTTGAATGCAAATTAGTTGGGGGGGGGGGGGCAGGTTGAAAGCCTTTGGCAGGGACTCTTGTTGGCCAGTTCAGCATCGTTCCCTGTGCCTCTTTTCACACATTCTCCTAACTGGTGGGAAAGCTGGGGACTGAAGCTTGGTTCAAGAAAAGGGAACAGCGGAAGAGGTCAAAATAGGTGGCAAAGATCCATTAAATATAATTTAGATAAAAAACCCAGGGACTGCTGTAGATGGAGCACTTTTGGAGAATACTACATTGTTAGATGTTATATTAATAGCAAGTTATAGTCTACTGCTATGGGTTATCAGTATGATGATGTACACTGACAAAGATGTGTGACATATCTTATACCCTGAACATAAGGCTATTGAGGATACAGATGCATCCGCAGAATTAAAACATCACAAGGGAATGCCCTGTGGTCTCAAATACCCCACCAAGAAAGACCAGATTTAGACAAAAGATAACTTTCTGTCTGAATGTTTGTATTCACTATATAATGTTCCATACTAGCATGTTATACCTGAAAATGACAGGGTACTCAGAAAGTTTTGGGGTTTTGAATGGAGACAGAATATTATGGTCTGTTTCAACCAAACAGTGACACACAGGCCCAGTGCTACCTTGGAACATGGGGCATGAATCACACAGAAGAAAAGTTCACTCAGAACATTACCTTTATCAACTCATCCTACATAGAGAACCTGCTAGGTTTTCAATTTTGTGAACAAAAAAGGAACCAGACAGCAAGAGTGGTCATTATATGACTGCATAGGCCTATCTGTCTTTTTATACTGGTTAAGTCAGTGTGGGTCTGTTTTCTCTATGGAAGGGCTTTTTATATATATATAAATCCCTGTGCACTATACTGACAAGCCAAACTATGGATGATTACTGACAGGATGTTTGATAATGGAAGAATTTTCATTTTCACAGTGAACGGTCTCTAAATCAACAAGCAACAAGCGTCTGTCAGTATTTCCCGGAGACGCATGGTTTTCTTGTTGTAACATGTTCAAAAAATATAGGAATAGCTTGTAGTGTTAAGATGACTCAGTCATCTATTGAGAAGCATTCACAGACAGCCTGCATTTTAACCGCTGGGCCTGAAACTAACTCGGCAAGCAAAGCAACAGAGAATTTAAAGTCACAGAAGCTGAAACAATCAGTCAGTCACAGAAGCTAACAATAACAGCACATCTAATGCTGAATTATTTATTTTTAAATGTACAATATCTTAAACCATCACAGCAAAAAAATCAAAACAAATTCAAAATCTATCAAAGATTGCGGGGGGCACTGTGGCGCAAGCAGTAGCCCTGACCACATTCGGGCTTGACGCCCATGGAGGACAAGGGTTTGAATCCGGCCCGATGTCATTTCTCCTGTCCACTCCCCACCTCTTCTCCCTCTCATTTCCTGTCCCACTCTTCACGGCACTATCGATTAAAGGCAAAAATAAATAAAAAAATAAATAAAAAAAAGATTGCGAGTGACATATTTCCATCTACTGGGAAAGCACAGTTCTGATATTTTTCCTCGAAAAAGGTTAATTTCCTCCTCCCAATTCCAAATATTCAACTCCAAAGCGACAATGTTAGTTCAGCATACAAAACTTTATCCAATCCTGCTTATTCCACAAACAGCTTTGAGTGTGTCTGCTCTCCAGTAGAGCACTTATTCCACGACCTACTTAAGCGGAGACAATGTCCTGGCATTTTCTCCTTACTTAACAGGACTTCATCCCCCGTGCAAGAGCTGGACAAGGGGAGAGATAAGAACTATCACACACACTGTCTACCTGCAGGTTAACTTATCCAAAATAAGACCGCTGCCAAGGACTTATCATTGTGTCTGCACAAGTCGTCTTAACCTCACTAACCGAGATACTAAGAGATTAAGTAAGTGAGCACCTTCTGTGCCTTAGCAGCTGTCCAACACTGAATCACAGTCTCTTCTCTGCCAAATCCAGAGAGTTTAGCCTATATCTATAAAAGGTCAATTTTGTGTGCCTTAGAAGAAGACCAGCTCAAGTCAAAACACTTACACATGGAAAGGTAGGTATATATCCTGGTGCTATAGCCTTTTGTGAAACCCAAATGGTACTTGCCATTCAAACGTCTCGCAATAAAAGTTTAAACAAACAGACAGTACAATTCAACCCAAATAAGGCCAAAAGGCAGATTTACCTACGCGGTTTAAGTAGTTTCAACAACAACGCAAGTCAGCATCTGAGAATCTTGTTAAGAACTTGTTAATACTATATGCATTCAAAGCACAGCCAAATCGATAGCAAAATAGTCTCATCTAGTCTAATTACTGCACAGGAATAGTATGTCAATCCGTTACAAATCTAAAAATGAGCACTGTTTCAAGATAGGGTTATTTAATAGGATACTGTTTCCCTATGGATACTGTGGAAGATGTTAGCAGTTCACGATAATACATTTATTCACGTTGATACAAAAGTTGAGAATATTGATACATACCTTGCTAAGCGAGCTAACAGTAACTGTAGATGGTTACACTGTTACCAAAATCCTCTGCTCATTTTGCACGGACAACGTTCTATGCTATGAGAAGATGGTGAGAACAATATCAACTGAGTCCTGAACTTATAACAGGCCTATTATTCTCACAACCATCGACCCTATTGTTTGGGTGAGAAAGGGAGCATGGTACTATGTTCACTTATGTTCAGTGACAACACTGGCTTGCTTGCTAGTTAGCCAGCTAGCTAACGTCAATGTTCAAGTTTCCCCAACCACAAACATGGGAAGCTGGCCAAAGTGGCGTCCCTAGGACTGTCTGCGTTCCAGATATAGCTGCTGCTGGATGTGCTAACTTACCCGCCTTGCTAGATAACTTAACGCCAGCTCAGTGCCACACCACTGTCCTTAAAATAGTGTAACTGGTCATGTAATTATACCAGAAGTGCTCATTTTTGGTTTGCGAGACGAATATGTTTACCCACTGTCTTGTAAACAAGGGGGTAGCCTAAAACTGGGCTAGCTTGCTATCGGACTATCCTAGTAGTAGCTTGCTCGATCGCTAACCACTGTAACATTAGGTAAATTCTTACCTGCACAAAACATTCGCCTTCCTCTCCAAGTTGATCCGACTATTGCTCTTGGGGGGTCGCTGACCAGTGGTAAACTTCACTGGTCGTAAGGACTAAGAAGGCATATATCTCCCTAAAAACTTAATCAGCTCTTGAAGATGTGAACAAACTTTTTCTTTTGTGTCCGATTTTTTTCTCCCTCGGACAGCGTCTACCTCCCCGTTACGCCATGTTGTGTGTTCCGTAGGCTCGCGCGCATGCTTGATGCTCATATGCGGAAGCTGCGTTCAACAGCGCAGGTCGCGCGCGCACTATCACAGGCAATGTGACCACATTGCAATATCATCGCTTGTACCTCACATCACATTACCAGCGCACAAAAAGGCTAAATTATCAGGATAGATAGATAGATAGATAGATAGATAGATAGATAGATAGGATACATAGATAGATATAGCTATAACTGTGCAAATTAAATGTAGAATGTGCATTGTGCATTACCACTCAGAGGATAGGTCTCCTCTCCTGGCATAGAGGGGAATCATTATATATTGTTCTTGGGCATGAATGATTTCCTGTAGCGGTCCCTGTTAGGAGCCAGTAGGTTATGCAGGGGTTCTGAAGTTGTTGTCCATTATGTTGAACAGTTTGTGCAACATCCCTCTCCAGAGCAATCCCCAGCACAGAGCCAGCCTTCTTTATCAGCTTGTTCAGTTTCTACTGGCTCTGATGCTGCTGACCTAACAAATGGGTGCAAAGAAAATTGCACTTGCAACAACAGACTGGTCAAAAATATGCAACATATTGCTGCACATCTAAGCTTCCCCAAGAAGTAGAGTCTGCTCTGTCCCTTCCTGTAGACATTCTCAGTGTTACATATCCATAGTAAAACATACAAATAAAAACAAGAATAATAATGACAATAATAACAATAATGGTGTGGTTTGTTGTTGTTATTAATATTTGGTCCTGTTGCATACAACCTGCAGACTATAGGCAATGTGTTCCATTATTCATACCAGCAACTGGTAAGGAGAGTCACTTGTTTCAATAGTGAGGATACTGCATATCGTTGACAATTTTCAGCTTTATTTTTTGTAGGCTTGTTACAGTCTGCCTCTGCTCTAAGGACCATTTCAGGCTTGAACAATGTTCGGAGGCTTGCACAAGGGGTTTTGGGAATCCAAAACTGATCCGAGTAAAGGACGTCTTACGGAAGTAATAGGCTATTTTACGGATAACACATGGATTAGGTCGATGCCACTTTAGCCCCTCTGCTGTTCTGAATGAATTACCTCCGTGTAGACATTTCTGAGTGACCAATATGAGTCTGAACACCAGAGGTCAGTACAAAACCAGAACATGAATTGAATTTGAATTTGGGTGAGTTTAGTGGAAATGTCAAGGTTTGAAGGAACGCGGACAGAAGTCTGCATTGATGCAATTTTACTCGTTACCGGTGTGTGTCATTCATTGAACAAGGATTACAATTAAATGCGCCACAGATGCGAGTTTCGTGAGAGAAACAGAGAGAGAGAAAGTTCGGATACCCTAAAACTGAGAAGAGGACGAAGCGCGCATCCTAATCGTTTTTTCCGACAGGTGGCAGGAACGTCGCGTGGTGCTACGGGTCCGGTTTGGGGAGATGGTAAGGGCGGAGTCACTGGACTGAAGGATCTAATGTGGTGGAGACACCGTCACACCGAGCCAGCTCCCTAGCAACGCACAGTGCACTGCCGGATAGATAGCACCAACTCTGCTTTCCTCTGGCCAAAGGGCTCTAGAGATGTGTGACTTTTTCTCTCTTCGGAGGACATCTTAAATGCAGATGATACGAATTATTTCGGAAATAGCCTCTTAAGGATTGTTGGGGTTCGGGAAGCGTGAAGAATACAAGTTGTCTTTGAGAAGTGGATGAAAACGCACAATCTATGTGCCTGGACGTAGGGCTATATCAAGCACAAAAGTAGTCGTAATTTGAAATGTGGACGAAACTTGTTTCCGATATTCAGTAGACACTTCCATCCCAAATGAAGACATCGTGGGTGAAGAACGGTGACAAAGACGGCTCTTATTTCGACCACAACTAAGGTGATGCATAGACATTGAAAATGCTTCCTATGAGTAGCATAACTGACTATCTTTCTGAAATATAACCTATCCAGGTCGTATTGCATTGATAAACATTTGCCTACTCTTGCTTACTGGGTGTGTGGTTATGTAGTGATTCCTGTAATGCACGCGTAGAATAAATAAATTAGTATATCTTAATCTGTATGCAAAGTCTTTTAACCCGCAAAATCCGTGTTGTAGGAGTTGAGACATCCGCAAGTTGTGTGAGGCTCGCTTGTCAACCCCGGAGAGATGAGTTGCTTCTGTGCAGTCCAAGAGGAGTTTTATTGCGAAGTGCTCCTCTTGGACGAAACTAAACTTGCGCTGACCACTCAGCAACAAGGAATCAAGGTAAAACACTGGTTTTCCCCTTTCTGTTTGTCTATTTGTTTTAATCCACTCTGTTAATTAAACCCACTCTGGTGTGTGATGCCCTGTTGATGTACGATTGATTGTGTTCTGAGAAGTGTTTGTGGGAAAACTGGATGAGATTTTGCAAATAACTAACTGGAATTTTATCAATCCGATTATCCGATTTAATGAAATTACGAAGATTATATTTTGTTTTTTCTCACATACAAGCAGGAAGAATTTGGCCCTTGTGGCCATATAACTGAGTAATACACAATATTTATGTAAGTCTCGAAAGCCACTGCAGGCTACACTTCGTTACTCTTTACTCTAACTTCTCCCAAATATTCCTCTGAGTAGAAAGTGGCATATACAGTAACTCTCCAAAGTGGATACCATGACCTTACCTCAGAGGCACCGAATACATGCTTAGAATTCTTCCTCGTGTGTGGAACAAAGACTGAATGTATCAATATCAGAAGTGTCTCCTCTCTCGTTTCTCCTCCTCGGGGCCGCATGGAGTCCTGTCAGCGTGACGCATACTGGGTACAATAGACTACTGATTTGACTTAAGCTCCATTACTTGGACGTTGAATTGGTTTTTCTCGAATTAATCGAAAGTTTGTAAATCTCGCGATTATAGAATGATTGTGAAAGAGGTGGTGGTGGTGAGAGTACAGTGAGTGCCATGGATGGTGATGGAATACCTTGTGAAAGAGAGTGGTGTTCCCTGAATCCTCTGGGGATTTGTGTTATGCATCTTCAACATCCATTTGCATACATAGTCAAAGACACACACACACACACCGATGGGCACCATACAGATATTTATAAACACACTCTTTGTTAATACACACACACACCAACACAAAGGGGGAAAACCTCTGAGATTCTTCGTTGTGAGGCACTGTGCCCTTAGTACTGGAGGCGGGAGAGATCAAGTTGCTCATCTGTTTTTAATGGTTACAGAGGAGACTGTGGTAGTGCAGGTGGGCCACTGGGCCACTTCTGAGCTCAGTGCAGCTCCATGTCAATTGAGTGTGTGTGGCTGAGGTTGTGAGAGACAACCTACTACAAGGTGTTCTTCGCTCGTTCTTTTTAGGGTGTTCGCCTCAACTTGGTTGTTTGAAGAGTAAAAGACAAGCTAAACACCGTGTAAGCATTACTGATTTCATCTTTAAAGATGTTCCCACTAGAATATAGTACAAGACCCAAGTACAACATGTTTAAGAACAAACGTCCATCTGCTTAACAAGAACACACGTTTCAAAATCTGAGCCTAGCTGATGGTCAGACAAGCAGACACAAATCTTGCTGTTAATATTGTCTAATGGATGTTGTGTTCTCTTATCTGTATCAATCAATCACTGTGGTAGGTTCTGTGGAACTTACACATCAGTAAAATGCATCAATGTATAAAACAACAACCGGGGGTTCCACCACATAGATTTTAGAGGTGTAACCCCATGTGTCATTCAGAGAAATGAATGGCCAATTGGAATGCAGCGTCAGCTGGTACAGGAGGGATTTCAGAGGGCATCAGAATTTTCCCAGGAGTTCTTACAGTGGTTGGGTGAAGTTGAATAAACAAGTGAGAATTAAACCCGCTTTTGTGATCTTATTTGCACTGCCTGCTTCAGTGCCAATTAGATAAGATTTAGTGCTTTAATGGCGCAGCACGTCTTTGGTGGACATTGGCTGAGAGCTGCTGCAACCTCAGCCAGAACCTCTGACAATCAGAAGGTGGAAATAAACAGATGAAAAGGACATTGAATGTGCTTGGGATTGTATTTCTTTGTCCAGCGGTGAAGCAGAGGTCATGGGGTTAAAAAACATGTGAATAGGGCGTGTAGATGTCTCTAGGGAAACACTTTTTAAATTCCTCTCTTTTTCTTTGTTTCTGTTTTAAGACAGGAAGTGACATGAAAAGAGGCATACCTCAGAGTGTAACCTTGGTGATTTTTTTCACTCCTGACAGAGCAGTACAGCCGCCCCCCTCCAAACACACCCACACACCCACACAGCCACACACACATACACTCACACCCACACACACATATCCTTTTTGTTCTGTTTAATTCCAGCTCCAACATGTCTTTCATCAGTAGGTTCAGATATAGAGGGTCAAAGAAAATGGCCTCCAGGATCCCTATTGTTTGTGTCTTCCGTCTCATGGACATTAGCACTGTTTGTCATTGTACCAACAGTGATGAGCAAATTGGGAATTTGGGAGTATGTGGTCATAGAGTCTGGGCACAAGTAACAGAAGAGGAGGAGGCTATCTAACACACACATGCACCCCCACACAAATACACAAACACAATCTCATGCACACACACACACACACACACACACACACACACACACACACACACACACACACACACACACACACACACACACACACACACACACACACACACACACACACACACACACACACACACACACACACACACACACACACACACACACACACACACAAAGGCTCCATTGAGTTTGCCCAGAGGGCTGTGTGGGATTTTGGGTGATTGAACAGAAATGCTCACGTGTTTGGACGTTCACAACAAGACGACCCAAAGATATTGGCTCTGACTGGGAGTGTATGTGTGTGTTGGTGTGAGTGTGAATATGTGTGTGTTGGGGTCAGTGAGTGTGTTGGTGTGAGTGTGAATATGTGTGTGTTGGGGTCAGTGAGTGTGTTGGTGTGAGTGTGAATATGTGTGTGTTTGGGTCAGTGTGTGTGTGTGGGTGGGGGGGGGGGGGGGGGGCAGTGTTTTTGTGAAGTCTACAGAGACTGGCCTCTTGACTCTCTAATAATTAACCAAAAAAATGTCAGTGGATTTGTTTGCCGTGTGTGTATCCGTTGCGCGTGTGTGTATCTCTGTGTGTGTGCGTATCTGTGCGCGTGTGTGTATCTCTGTGTGTGTGTGTGTGTGTATCTGTGCGTGTGTGTGTGTGTGTGTGTGTGTGTATCTGTGCGCGTGTGTGCACACTTGACAGCCTGTGCCCCAGCACTATGATTTGTTTCCTCGTGAGTTCTCAGGTCTCTCCCACTGCCATAACTCAGTCCTTACCACAGGTTGGTCGTCTTCAGAGAGAGGGGCGAAGCACAGAGAATGAGTATGGAATTCATCCCAGTGCTAAGATCTTCCTGCTTGAGGCCTTCAGCACATAGCTGAGGGGAAGGGATAGGGAGAGGTGGCAGAGAGAGAGAGAACTTGGTTCAGGGTCAGAGTCATAAAATAGTCAGTTAAGAAGTTCTAACCCTCTACTTTACTCCAGGCACCTGGATTCAGATCAATAAATAAGATGGATTTCCTCTCAGTTTGTCTTCCCATCTTTCATCAAAATTCAATTCAATTCAGTTAAATTCAATTGTATTTATATAGCGCCAAAACAAGAGACCTGGGCCTGAAATCCCCTATGAAGCTCTGCTGAATACAACAAACACAAATACAACAATCTTTAGAGACCCCAAGCCGCAAATTGTGCTATAAAATAAATGCATTGTATTTAGTATTACAGAGGAGACCCTCGGGACAGTTTATTTTTTATTTAAGGCAGCTATTTTGCAGTGTACAGTGGTTCTATGTACAGTATTCCAATAAACATGGACACACAACCACAGCAGTTTTAACCATTAACCTTTTGTCCACTTCTTTGTCGAGCAGTTAAAGCAAGATTTTTATCGAGGAAACAAAGAAATATAAGTAGACGGTCAACTGGTGGGTTTGTTTTCAAGTCCCAAAGCTAGCCAAAGTTCAAGCATTTTTTTCTAAAGAGTATGAGTCAGTCTGTAAAGGGTATAATGTGGTAGTTAGCAGGTGTGCAGGTATGTGAGGTATGCTTTTGTGGGGTCAACCACGGTGTCAGGGAACGAGACAGACTCTTTATGTCAGCTGGTGACCATCTGCATGGGCATGTGTCGTTGTACAAACTGTTTCAGTCTTGATATATATAAGACAACGCTTCTAAATATTGCCATTAAATATTGCTGATAAAATACACAAAGTTCAATTTGTAGTCTCAACAGGAGTTGTGAGAATAAGCACTGTTTCATTTGATCTGAGAAAAGGTGAAATATCTGGAAAAAACGGCAAGTGTCATTTTTCAAGCATCTGGTTAAGTAGCCACTGCCTTTGCTGTGATGTCATTAGGGTGTGGTGAAGATGAGTGTAATGAGAAGGTGAACATAGAGGAAAATTAGGGGATTAAAGATTACAGATTACCGTTCAGCCCCAAAGCTCTTTGCTCTCGCTTTCTCTCCTCGCTCCTCCCATGGTCTCACCACCCCTCATTTCTCCCTCTCATTTTCCTGAATCCTGTCCTTAAAAACTTTTTCGCAGCTCCCCCTCTCATTCCAGCTCCTCCTTTCTTTCTCACTCTCTTCACTCTCTTTCCAGCTCCTCCGTCTATATCTCCCTCCCACGCTCATCCAAAACCTTTTCTCTCCTCTCACTCTTCCCCTGATCCCACTCCCCTCTCTTTCTCTCTTTCGCACTCTCTCTCTCCCCACCCCACCCCACCTCTCTTCTTGAGTGGGGCTGAGGGCAGTGTTGGGTTTGGGTGTGTGCCTACGGCTGGCTGCCCGCAAGCGCTGGCCGCGCACACAAAGGCCAGGAATCTGGCTGTAGTGAGGGTGTGATGGGGTGGAAAGGATCGCCCATGACGGCACGTTAGAGGCTTCACGGTCATCAGCTCTCGCTCAGCTGTGGCCCCTCCTCCATCCACCCATTTATCATTTATTAAACAGCCTTCAGTTAACCACATCCACTCAAATGGACTTTTACATCAGTTACATTTTTGATGTGTTTTTATTGACAGTGCGTGTGTGTGTGTGTGTGTGTTGGTCACCATGCACCACAAGTCTTATTTTTCTCTGAGTCATGTCATGTTTTGACCCAGTCATAAATCCAGGGGCAAAAAAGGTCACCGGACTTTGTCTTGCAGTGTATACTGGTGGCCATTCATGTGTGAGTGTGTTTGTGTCTGTGTGTGTCTGTGTGTGTGTGTGTCCTTGTGTGAGTGTGTGTGTGTAAGAGAGAGAGAGAGAGAGAGAGAGAGAGAGAGAGGGTGTGTGTGTGTGTGTGAGAGAGAGAGAGAGAGAGAGAGAGAGAGAGAGAGAGAGAGAGGGAGAGGGAGAGATTTAAGAGTTAGGTTTGAAGGACCTGTTGGAGACAGGCACTACATTCCCCAGACCTGCCTTTGTAACAGATCACAGAGGATTACTTGTGTACTCCCTGAGAATACCTCTGCTCTCATACCCCTGGAAATACCAACTACCTGTCATCATGCAAACAAACACCACTTGTCTTCCATCAGAGCTGTCTCTGCCTTAACTCTGTTTACCACTTTACTCTGAGAGAAAGAGACTGGAGGTGAGTTAACAGACAGTGGACCGTAGAGAGAAAGAGTCTTAATTGTCCTCCCACTCGTAAAACTTGAGCTATTGAATTAACCTAGTATGTACATATTAACACATTATAATTTGTATTGAATGTGACTGAAACCATTAGCTCTCCTGTGGTGTCAGACCACCCCTATACCAGCACCAAAGATCAAAACACATCAGGCAATTACTTCACATGTGAATTATTCACTAATGCTAGTTTTAAATGCCACTTTTATTACAGCCATTCCGTGGCCTTTCGGGCCTCTCATGTAATCCATTCAGAGTGTTATTTATCTGCCAAAACAAGGTTATTTATAGGTCCCCTCACTTCCCTAATGAACAGTCTGTTGGCATTACCAGCAACTTTATGAAAATCAGATTCCAAATTACTGCCATACACAATCATATCACCATGAAACGATCATTAATTTCCCTGTGCAGGATGTGTTCATAAAAGGTTATTGATGTGGGGGCTGTGGGGAGGTGTGCACAGCGTTACTCGCTCCCTCCGGAGCTTGAACTGGATGGAGAGGAGCTTTGTCGGGACTCGATAGGGGGATGGGATAAAGAATACTGCAATAATCTCTGCATGGCTGGCTGTCTTTAGCCACACGGAGGGCGGAGGGATGTAATCTTCCCTTTCAAAGGCTGGCATTAACATTGATTACACTGTTGTGATACGCGGCACATTCTTTAAATGCACACGCATGGCGCGACTTACCCGCTCCACATTCCACTCTAATTTCTG